>NC_052956.1:20427884-20727884 GCF_013358895.1 Oreochromis aureus | reverse complement strand
CACTGTTACCTTCACCCTCCACATTTTCTCGAGCTCTTCTCTGAGCCCTTGGTATTTCTCCAGCTTCTCGTGTTCCTTCTTTCTGATGTTGCTGTCATTGGGAACCGCTAAATCTATCACTATGGCCGTCTTTTTCTGTTTGTCTACCACCACTATGTCCAGTTGGTGAGCCACCACCATTTTGTCCATCTGTATCTGGAAGTCCCACAGGATCTTAGCTCGGTCATTCTCCACCACCCTTGGGGGCGTCTCCCATTTTGACCTCGGGACTTCCAGGCCATATTCGGCACAGATGTTCCTGTACACTATGCCGGCCACTTGGTTATGGCGTTCCATGTATGCCCTACCTGCTAGCATCTTACACCCTGCTGTTATGTGCTGGATTGTCTCAGGGGCATCTTTACACAGTTAATGCTTATAATCAGCCTTTTAAATCAAGTGTTATTTCATTATTACTTCACAAATTTGAATGTGATCCATCTACATAATAAGACAGCACTGTGTAAACGTCAGTGTTACCAGTCATCTATTTACATTTTGATAGTAAAACAGGAAATAGGTGCAGCGATTTATTGACATATCTGCAAACACAGTATATAAGGCAAAAGCACAGTTTATACAATTTTAACAAGCTTGAAAGTCATTTTTTGGTGTAATCACCTTTTAATTCTTCAACATAGCCTGAACTTTCTTAAGAAAGCTTTCCTGTAATTTCTTTAAGAAGTCTTCAGGAATAGTTGTCCAGGTTTCTTAAAGGACATTCAAAGCTCTTCTTTGCATGTTGGCTACCTTTTGTTCTGTTCTCTGTCAAGATGATCCCACACTGCTTCAATCATGTTGTTTGCACTGGCACTGTGTTTGGGACCCTGAGCCATGCCAATCAGATGCTTTCCAGATGGAACTGCATGGCGGATCAAAACCTGACAGTGTTTTTCAGCATTCATAATTTCATCAACTTTGCCAAGATCCCCAACACCACTGGCTGAAGTACAGCCTCAAACCATGACAGACCCTCCACCATGTTTTACAGATGGCTGCAGACACTCACTGTTGTACCTCTCTCCTGACCTCCTCCACACATACTGACAACGATTTGAACCACAGACTTCAAGTTTGGATTCATCACTCCATCAGACCTATTGGCACTGATTTTCAGTCCAGTTCATGTGTAGTTTGGCATACCTCAGCCTTTTCTCCCTGTTTCCTTTCCTTAAGAAAAGCTTATTGACAGCCACCGTTCCACTGAGGCCATTTCCAATGAGGCTTCAGTGAACAGCAGCTGGATCAACTAAAGTTTCAGCTGCAACTCTCAGATACTGTTCATCTGCTGAGGATAATTTTTTAACACCTGCCACATCATCTTTTGTCCTCCACTTATCCAGTTTCCTCAAATATTTTTAAGGACGCACTGCACAACATGGTGAATAAATCCATTTTTTCAGCTAATAGCTCTTTACCTTGTTGTCTAATACCTTGTTGGTCCAAAAATAGTGTTTCATGCCTGTTTCATTGGTTCAACTAAACAAAATGTAAACAAACTATGTGCTTTTGCAACAGCCTGCAGGTAACAGTGTCTAAATATACCATTTAAATTTGGATATTTGCAAAGTTGTTATGTGCTGACACATCACAACACTGGTGCCTCTTTTACTACTAGAATAAAAAAAATGGGGGTGGATGAAGATTTTTGCCCAGTACTATATAAGAAAAGCCTGGAGGAGGAGCTAAATGATTTACTTTAACAACTGATTAAATTCCTTTTTAAACACCATAATTTTAATTATCGCAGTGTCTTTATAATATTCCAGTTTTATGTACAATTAAAAACTTAAATCCATCCATTCCTGATTAACTGCGACAAATAAGCTGCAGGCACAAGCACTCATCTTCACAGCAGTTTTTACAGCTTCAAACGGTAAAAATAAACACACATTCCTTTGACCGTGTATGAAGATGGCTTCAAACTCCAATAATGACGAGCACACAGTGGAGTGAGAGAGTCAGAAACAAAGACAGCAAATGAGAAAAATAATGAAGTGTGTGGGAGTGTTTTTACATCTATACTAACTCAGGTGCTCTATCTTAAAAAAAAGAGAAAAATATGCTAATATAATCATCACATTTTGAACCTACGCAGATCTGACTGTAAATATTTAACCAACAATGAATATTCAGATCAATCTTTTTTTTTTTCCCTCCGGTTGTGTGTGTCTCTTGAAGATGTGGTGATGAGGTGTGAGGAGCACTTCATTTAGCCAAGTGCCCTCTTTCAATAGTCTGCCAAGATACCGTGCTAATTAAAACACACATCCAGCAGTTCAAACCAGGTTCGCGGTAGGTGTTTTTGTTTCAGAAACAGTGAGAGCAGTTAGTTAATGCCAGTTTAGGATTGTCACTGTGCTGCATTTGAATATGAAAGGTGAATTTTAATGAAAAGTGACAAGATGTGCCTCTGCTTGAAAGTGTATCATCAAAAGTATTCAGCATACAGATAAGATATCACTCTATAACATGAATAAATGTAAAATAGCTGTCTGTCTGCTTACAATTAAAGAAGAAGGACATAAATGAGCTGAAACGTGAAGCCAAATGTCTCAAAAGTATCCCAGAGTTTATTTAACTATGACTCCAAGTCCAGAACCACAAACAGACCTCTGGGTTTAGCTACCAAACTGTATACTCATGCATGTCAAAGGTATCAATGTGCTGTTTTCCCTTTGACCTGCCGATCAGTCTCTGATATTTTTCATATGATTAAATTAGCCCTCATGCGCCTCCCCAGAAATGTAGCATGGTCACGATGCAGACTGCAGCTGTGAATGGTTACTGATGTGCACAACCCCTCTGTAGAACATAATGCGATCCATTATGGGATGTTATTCTATCTAGATTCCACATAATGCTAATGTAATTTGCCAGTGTAATCTGCTATTGCCTTGTTTTCATACCTCTGCTATTCTGTGCATGAACTCCGTCTCTTGTCTGCACTGCAATAATTAAAGTATTCATTTTGCTCCATCTCAAAACTGATCTTCTCTGTTTCACTCCTAGTTTTCTGAAGTAAGAGAATCAAGTCAGCAGCATGGAGCAGCACCCCACCACCAATTTGTGTTTTGGAGGTGTAATTACAGAGCCATGCCCTGTGTTAGATAAAATGAAATGAACTGCAATTCAGCTTCGCTTGGATTTTATTTGCGCAAAAGAAATCTGTGTCCAGTAACCTGGAGCATTTTGTCTCAAGACTTGTTGAAGGCGATAGAGGGTCCAGTAGGCGCTGCAGAAGGAAATGTAAAAGCTATTAAATGGTAGTCATTTTATTATAGACATAAATTGAATTTCCCATTAAAGAAAAGTTAGAAATTATAGTTCAGTCAGAACCCCTGTAGTTAAAACTAGCCTGTTATTTCCTTCTGCAGTCATTTTTATATTTGTCGTCATTGACTTCATTCTGGGATCTTCCAATGCATATACGAAAAAATTGCCTGAACTTACACCATCGAATCTCCAGTCGAGCCTCCTTTTTGCTGCTATGTTTATAATCACTATAAATAAAAGTGTACTTTCTAATCAAATGCTGCTCTCACATTTTTTTTTCCAGAAACTCAAAACCCAACTACTCTCTTTCATTTTTTGTGTCTTTAACACGCTGCACACACAGACAGCATGAAAAGCACCAACTTATCAATTAATCATCTAAACTTTTCTGCACCATATCGATGCGACTGTTTGACAGAATAAAACCAAGTTAAAAAGTAAAAGAGACAGATGGTGATGCAGATCTAATGATGGATTCACTCTCTACTGGCCGACTGAGAGATCTGGACACACATCACACACAGACACACACACACACGAACACAGCTCCTCCTCAGAGTGGTCAGGCATCAATAGCAGCCTTATCCATGCCCCAGTATAATAGGGCCTGTGGGAAATGATTCACGCTTCTGTTTATGTGTGTCTTGTTTTCCACAATTTATTGACTCACAGTAGAAAACACATGATTATGTGTGTGTTGGTAAGCAGAGGGTACCTGTGCAAATTTCCTTGTAGGTAGGGTTAGGTGTGTAACCCCCAGAATAGCCCACTTGGGTAGAATAAACTCCTTTTTGCTTCCAAAACTTCCTCTCTGCACCCCAGAAGCAGCCCATACCTTCAAGGAGAAAATAAATAAATAAATAAATAAAACAAATAACAGCAGTCTTTAACAACCAATCCAATTTAACAAGACAGTAAAGACCAGGTCACACCATGCATCACATCTGTGGGAGTATTTACTGAGTTGAGTCCCTCATTACCTTCTGTTGGCAGAGAAAACTCACAAAGATTCAGATGTTTGACTTTGATGTGAGCATTTACATGAAGAATAAAGGCAGACAAATACAGAAAATGAGATGCAGTTTGACTGGGAGCCGAGTTTGTACGGTGGATGGAAAATTACTTATTTTATTCTTTCTACCTTTGTTTCTTTTAATTGTTTTTTTGATCCATTTAGTGTAGTCAATAGAAAACCATAAATCTCATGACATTTGAATTTGATAGGAACTGTTTGCATGTTTTAGACCAAACTGAGGATGATAAACACAAATAAAATTCAAAAAGAAATACAGAAATCAAAAATAAACTTCAGGTTACCTGCATAACCCCGGTTCTCAGACTTTTATAGTAAACCCATATTTACAGAGTCTTATATCCACAGCTAAAAACTACGAGCTTTATTTTACTTGTATAACTCCAGTTTTCAGATTAGCATGATAAGACGTCTCACTATGGAATAGAGATGGACCGATCCGATATTACGTATCGGTATGGTCCGATACTGACCTAAATTACTGGATCGGATATCGGCGAGAAATAAAAAATGTAATCCGATCCATTAAATATCAAAAAAACACCTCACAAAACTTGCGACACGGCGTAACTCGGCTCATAACCGTAGCACGTAGGAGCAGTGTGCTCACGTGATAGAGCGGCTGTGTGTATTTGTAGCCTGCTACCAAACCAGCATTTCATCTCCGAGGAAGTTATCCCAGAGAGAAGTAAAGCAAGTGTGTAAGTTCATCTCTGAATGTTTGTAAAGCGTTCCCATGTTAAGCTTAACAACCGATATATGGAGCGACTGACTCTCTCTCCTCACCTTCCTGCGGCTACTTCAATCGTGAAACTGCTTAACGATCAGCTGATCGGCTTTTCTGTCGCGAGTCCGTCTCTCTTCTTTGTTTTTGGTCCACTTTGCACCAGAAAGAGGAAACCAGCGGCTGAACAACAGCAGCACGTTTAAGCTTGATAAGCTGTTGTTAGAATTTATTTAATATTACTTTCTACACCAGGATCCTTTTCTACGTAGCTGACAGCTGGTAACTGTGCAGGGGCGGATCTAGCAAAGTGTAGCCAGGGGGGCCGATAGGGCATGAACAGGGAAAAGGGGGCACAAAGACATACTTTTCTTTCTTATTCTCATTTAAAATGCCTAGCTTTTAATAAATAATTATCTGAATCTTACACCCAAAGTTTTAATCTGATTTAAAATGTATAGAAGTCCATTACTGTATATAGTAACTGTTAAGTCTAATATACCCTAGTAAGCTATAGTACTTTTTTCTTTGAGAAGGTACCATCTGTGAATTCTGCAATTCTGTTGAAGAAAGATGTTGAATCTATTTAATTATTCTTGAAAAATAATTTATTTCTGTGCATTTTTTTTCACCCTGCATCAAATTAAAGTTGATTACATCGATTAAGCATCATGAGGTGGAGGGTGGGGGTGGTTCCCTATTTTTTTTGTTGGGAGTTTGCAACCCTATTAGTTAGGTTGCTTAATATTTCTGCTAAGTACTCTTTAAAATACCAGAATAGGGAGGATTAAGTTTATTAGATTGATCAGTGTTCCTGAACTATGAAATATTTTGGGTGCAGTGTATTTTTTTACATACAGGTATAACAGAATAGCTTTAGTGTTGTTGTTTATTTAAACTTGAGTATGAACTTATACAAAATGCAGCAAGATATTAAAAAAACAGTTTTATTGATTAAAAAACACACTATATCGGATTCATATCGGTATCGGCAGATATCCAAATTTATGATATCGGTATCGGTATCGGACATAAAAAAGTGGTATCGTGCCATCTCTACTATGGAATGCACCATACCTCAGACATCTCATTATAGCAAACCATCTCCAGGGTTTACAGAGAATGATCTGAAAATAGGAAAATATCTAGAAAATATCGTTCCGGTTCTCTAGATAAAAATATCTTGTTGATGTCAGAGGTCAGAGGAGAATAGTCAGATGGCTTTGAGCTGATAGAAGGCAACGGTAAGTAAAATAATCAACTCGTTACAACCAAGGAATGCAAAATCATCTATGCTTGCACAACATGTCAGTTAAAGCAGATGGGCTACATCAGCAGAAGAGCGCACCAGGTGGAGTTCCTGTTCTGATGAGTCTCGATTTCTTCTGTGACATTCGGTTGGAATGAATTTCCATGAAAACATGGATCCATCCTACCATCCTCAATGGTTTGGGTCGATGGTAGTATAATGATGCTGGAGATTTCTTATCGTGGCACATTGTGGGCCCCTTAATACCAGCTAAACATCGTGTCACAGCCTACCTGAGCCTGTCCATGCCTTTATGACCACAGTGTACTCACTTTTACACTTCTACATCACTTCTACAGTCATCAGATCTCAATCCAGTAGGATCTGGTGGAACCATCATCATGGATTTGTGGCCAACAAATCTACAAAAATTGTGTAACGTGATCGTGTCAATATGGATCAAATGAGGAAGGCTTCCAGCTCCTTGTTGAATCTGTGCAATGAAGAATTAAAGCAAATCTGGTACTAGCAACGTGTAACTAATAACATAAAACAGTATAATTTATATATGTATGTATGTGTTTTTATTTTTATTTGCAATGCTAATTTTGTAGGCTCACTCTATATATGTTTCATATGGCTTTTTTGTTGGCTTTCTCAATTTCTTCAGATGATTTTTGTGTCCACAAGAATTCACCTTAATAATATTTTGTCTAGGAGAGAAAATCTATGTATAAAAAGAAAACAAGATTTCAGTCAGTTAGCTGTCTGTTTTGTCTTCTTCTGGAAGGTGAATTACACAAATTGTAAGAGAAGAAAAGCAGTGTGTTTGCAGCCATAGTTCTAAAAACAGCAGTGCAAAAAGAACAACTACAAAAATTAAATCTGTTGTTATATGGTATTCTAACTTAAATTTCACAGATATATCCAGAAATGGTAAGTATGCAGCAACTAACCCTGGGCTGTGTTTATCTGTGATGAAATATATTCAGATTAAAAATGCAAAAATCTGGGCGTAACATACAAGCCTATGGGTGTGAGTTTTAAAAGCATTCTAACAAGCCTGGTTCATAACTGGAGTTTATTTTTCAGCATATTTTCATTTAATTTTCAGCATTACATTGGGTGACTGGTCTAATATTACATGTAGAGAAGAAGTAGGTAGCTAATGCTTCATTTACGCTTAAGTTCACGCGAGTCAACATGACCATCAATAGGAAGCCCTCCACTTTCTGTTTGTATGTGTACATGACTATATTATGCCCCTTTTTGTGGCTTGTGCATGTACAATAAATACTGAAGTTATCAAGGCAGGAAAGACTGAAATTGAAATCACTGAAATTACAATTACAATAAGCTGCAATGCAGGTTTTAGGTCACATCAGCATTTAAGCTAAACTGCATCAATTTCCTGGTACGTGTTTGGAGACACTTACCAAACATGACCATCTCTGTTCCCTCTGGAAAAGGTGGAACAGTCCTGTTTCCATTCACAACGTGTTTTTCTGCAGGAGCAAGTGACAAAGAAAGAGAAGGTATGAGAATTAAAAGATAAGAACCAAATGGCTGAAGACTGGCTCAATTCTCTGCTTCAGTTATGTTGTTATCTGCAGTGTGGTCATTGTTTACAGACACTGAGAGGATTTATTCATTAGATTTGCACCACTGGTACATGTTTCCCAACATGTTAATGTCTTCCCGAATCCAGTATAGGAGGGAGCAAAGACCACTCTGCGTATGCCAAATCAGACTTTATCTGTAAATGTAATTAATATTCATGCCAGTATCATTTTAAAATAGCTGTTAAACAGTTTTTATTGTAGCCAGCTATCATCAGGGAATTTCTTTCCAAACGTACAGCACAATTTCAATAAAAAACATGCTTTTAACAAGACTGCACCACCCAAATACACAAGATGTAGTACACACACACACACACACACACACACACACACTGAGTGACCCACTTAGACAGTGGCGAACAGATCTACATAATTTCATAGCAGCTGCATTCACTCCAATCAGCACAGAGCCAGAGGTGCACAAGGACCCATTTGAGGCCACCCAGCCACCTGGCTGGGCTAACACACATTAGCATTAGCATGCTGGAGGCTGCATGTGTGTGTGTGTGTGTGTGTGTGTGTGTGTGTGTGTGTGTGTGTGTGTGTGTACAGATGGCTTGCTGTACAATGCTGTGGGGGAGGGAGATGGATTAAATTAAATGTGATGATGGAGGAGAATGAGAATAAACCCAACATCTGGATCCCCCCTTCTTACACCCTCCCCCCTTTTCACAAAAACACGCAAACATACATGCACACACACACACAGACACACACACAGTCTTCACGCGTGATCGCATAATTGACATGAGGGGCAGCATGCCTATAGACAAAAGCAGCCAGATGGACTGCCAACCAATCAGCAATGCGTGCACACACACATCAGAAAATGATTTTTGATTATCAGTTTGAATTTTTACATTTTGCACTCAGTGTTCTCAGATTTTTTTTTTCCTTTCGTACAAACACAAAAAGACACACTTTATCACAGTCTGAGCGAATGAGTCGTCCTTGTTTGTCTGATTACATGAGCAGCTTTTCATCCTGTGTCAGCCCGACAAAATCTTCAGACATTTTCTCATCTTCCTCTGGATTCTGGGGGAGGAAGGTTTGGAGCTGCAGCCATCTCCTGCCCTGACTGGGAGTTTGGGAGGAAATGACTGCACCTCCTTGCCTTTACTCCCTTTACAATCCTACTGTTAGATTAGTATCCCATTGCACAATATCCCTGTTGTTCCTAATGTCCAACTGAGCACAACATTTGCATTGATACAATCTGAAAAAGCTGCTGTATGTGCAGTGGCATAATTATTTGTTCAAATGTTTAAAAATGATGTAAAGTGATTGTATCATAAAGAATAAAGTGAATGAACTATTGTTTTGGACATTTTCTATGTATTTCACAAACCAAATCCAAATTGATCTGATTGAATTACCAACCTTAGAATATTGATAAAAAAAAATTGAAATTTGATTGGTTGACTATAACATATACATACATATATATATATATATATATATATATATATATATATATATATATATATATAGTGAAGCAATCTTATGGATTTTCTTGTGGATTTTCTTGCATATATCCACATTTCTACCCTCTGCTATAGCCACAAGCTGCGGGTAATGACTGCAAGGATAAGCCTGCAGATGCAAGTGGTGAAAATGAGCTTTCTCCGAAGGGTGCCTCGGCTCAGAAAGGGTGAGGCGCGCAGTCAGTTGGGAAGGGCTCAGAGTAGAACTGCTAAGGTAATTATTAGAGGTGGTTCAGGCTTCTGAATATGATGCCGCCTTGGCGAGGTGTTTCAGACATGAACAACTGGAAGGAGACCCCAGGACACTCAGCTGACCTGGGACCGCCTCATTTTCCTCACAGAAGACCTGGAGGTGGTAGCTGGGGAGAGGGAGAACTGGGCATGTCTGCTTTGACTTCAACCTCCACAACCCCTAACCCAGAGGAGGAGCAGAAAATGAATAAATTGATAGACGGATATCAGGATGGCTCAGAATGGCTCTTTGGGTGTGTCTACAAAATTATATTACACTACAGTGAAGGCAGCAAGACTGTGTTTTATTATCCTCACTAATATCTGTATATTTTTTGTCATTATTGGAAAAATGGATGCTATGCCTGACTTAATAAAAGCCCAATTAACAAAACTGCTTAAAAATAATTTGTCTTTGGCTCTCACTAAAACCTTTTTGGAAGATGTGTAAATTCCCACTGTGAAGGAAAAACCCTGAATATACAGCATTCTGCCCTGCAGGAACCCAAACGTTGTCTGTTGGCTAATCCACAGTGTAATCCAGTGTGCTGATACTTCTTCAGTCTTAATTGGACGGATGCTGAGAGATTTTTCATCTGAGATGCCCCAGTTTCCAGACACTGGAAAACCGGATTTAAACTCTAGAATAAACGCTGGTAACGGAAAGATTTTTGGTACAAAACCAAGGGAGTTGAAAGTCATAAAAATCATCACAAATGGAGCTTTAATCCAAAAAGCATCAACCTTCAACAACCTGCAAATCCCTGTGATTTCAAATGGAAATTTAAGATCCTGCACCTTAATACTGGTACACATTCTCAGCATCCCCTTTCCTCCCCTTTCCTCCTCCTCCCACATTATCCTCTCTATGTGTGTGTATGTGTGTGTGTGAGAGAGAGAGTGTTAGTAATGGCTGCCTTCAGGGACCAGCAAAGGCATGTTCATTACTGGCTACACACAAGCACACACGGATATGCGCGCGCGCACGCACACACACACACAGAAAGACACTGAAAGATAAACAATTTAAATGTAAATGTCAGTGGGAAAGACAATAAATCCAGACAGAATACTAATGAGAGTAAAAGCTCACTGTGTGTGCGTGTGTGTGTATGTGTGTGTGTTAGAGAAAAAGAAAGATAAAGAAAAAACAAAGCTGCAACACAAGATGCAGATCACCTGTCAGGTGTGGGCTTGCTACGGTGCACTGAACACATACATGCTCTGAAATGTAAACACCTTTCTTAGTAACAGCTGTTGCAAACACACACACACACACACACACACACACACACACACACACACACACACACACACACACACGCACGCACCAGCCCATTTGTTTCTTGAAAGATTTGAACAAGAGCAGATAATAATGTGTACCAATAAGTTTGCAGGATTTATTTAAACTCAGATGGGATAGAAAAAAAAATCTGTTATTTGTTATAAAATTGCTCTACAGCTTTTATAATTTCACTGCACAATATTTGTTGTTTGGTCTGAGCTCTGCAAAAGGACTCACTTCAGTTTTCACAAAATCGGTGCAGCAATTCTGCTCATTTTTAAAAATGAATTCTGCAGTGACAAATCAATTGCACACTGCTATTTAAGCTGCTTTTTTCCACACATTTCCCCGGTAGGGCTGATTTTTAATGCTCACAAAGTTCATGTTTTAGTTCAAATGACACCCAAATACAGTAACAGCTCGCACTTGAAAGTATTTTTGAATACTTTTTGAATACTGGTTTCCTTTCCTGCGTCTGCATGCTGGACTTCAGAACCTGAAACAAAGCCCCACACCCTACAATTTCCATCAATCCTTACCAATAAAAATAGAGCCAAGTTGCCACCAAGTTCATCAACAAATTCCTGTTTTTTCAGGCCAAAAATATATCCATTCAACTTAGACTGACTTCATATTTTTCCTCTCTTCATCTTTGCCCCACCTGCAGTAGATCCAGGCCACAAATGGGACCTGTCTCCTAGTTTCAAATCCACTGGTACCGACCATCCAAGAAGTTTGTGCTTCAGTTCTCATGGGTGAAGTTGTAGCATTGCATACGTCTGTTACCAAACACTAATTAGCAGATGTGTGTCTGTGCATCTATTCAGATTAGTGAGCTAAGAAAGACGGCTGTTGTTAGCTGATAAATTACCACTCCATTGTCTCATCCAAATATGTTAATATCTGGCTCAAAAAAACTAATATGATAGCAGTCAAAACCCAGAGGCTTCAAAATGAGGTGACAGTGGCTACACCCATATTATATATGTAGAGTCTTTAGGAATATAACGTGCCAATAGATTAACTACATCAGTTAGTCTATTGTTTTTAATTCAAATAATTCAGGAATCATAGTGTACCCTACAATACCTGCTCTGCAGCCTGTAAAAATATTCATTATTATTATTATGTAACCTTTATGATCTTGTGAGTTTAGAGCTTTACCAGAGCATTTATAATACTGCAATTTATTTTTAAAATAAATTAATATGTATAATATTCCCAGTTTCACACAATAATACAAATCATTTGACATGCCAGAATTAAATTCCTCCTCTACATAGTGCCATTTAGCCAGCCATGCCATTTCAGTTCCAGATTTAATATGAAATCATCTCAGAATGCAACAGCGCAAAAGTAAGAAATAACAGTCGATTCCTAAGAAAAGTCTGCTTTTATGGCTGATTTTTTCTGCTTCCCTGCAGTGTGTTTTCTGCAGCGTGTTCAGAGTTGAAGAGCCAATACATATGTGAACTCAAAAATGTTCTACAGCATCAGGGACTGAAGGTTCTTACAGTGAATGATGCTGTTAGAGCCAGGTGGATCTTTCCAAATAAGAGTGTGACTGTTCCTCTCTATTAGGAACTGCTACTCTGTCACTTACAAAGCCAACAAACCGTGCATAACATTTCTTCAGAGACACCCATCAGAGTTTCTAACTGCAGGGTGTCACAGAAAACAACGCACTCCATCCATCCATTCTCTTCCGCTTATTCCCATCAGGGTCACAGGGGGGTGGAGCCTATCCCAGCTACCATAGAGTGAGGCGAGGTACATTCTGGACTGATCGCCAGTCGGTCACAAAGCCAACACTGAGAGACCGACAACAATTCACTCTCACTTTCACACCTGTGGACAATTTAATATCACCATTTAATGTAGCCCCACAGCGCCGGTCCATAACTGCAACTGAACAAGTTGAAATAAAATGCTGTGAATCTCACCTTTTAGGGAATTCATATGTAGATGATCAGACTAGTGGTTGGCTCTAAGTAGAAATATTTTTGGAAGTTTTTGTAAAAATGTATCTTTTATTTAGCGAGCAGTAGTTTTCACTCTGAAACAGCAGTGCTTGGTAATGAAAAACAAATGAAAAGGAATGAAATCTGGATCGTCCCCCCAACAATGTCCTTTCTAATCTTACAGGGTTGCGGGGACACTCAAAGTGAAACATACTTTCTGATTTAATTGTTGTTTGTGCTGTAGACTGTTTAGAGATGAAGTGCTAAAAACTAAGACAGTCAATCACACCGCGGGCGTATCAGTCGGGACTGAAAAAGAAAAGATAATAAGGAACTGCCTTAAGCGTGCATTATTTGTAATGGCTATCAGAGGGCAAGAAAACGTGTGGTCCTATGGAAGTCTACAGACTGACCTCAGCAAAGACTTTCCTGCTGGGTTTATGGTCACAGTCAGTAATTTCATAATGAAACACTGAATTAATTTTAATTTTTTCTCAATGTAAGTATCAGAAAGGAGGATTATCCCAGATATGTTCATTGGCTAACCACTTCTGACTGACCAGTGTTTAGGGAATTCACAGTCAAATCTGCCCCCGCTTGTCACATTCAGTTTCATAACACCAGGACAGTGGTGGCTTCAAAACGAGACTTCAGAAACTAGTGGGTGACCTCACAATGGCAATTTTCATACTGTTACTGGAATCAGTATACTGGAGTGTATAATCAGAGCTGCGTGCACCAAGGAAGAGCTCATCAATGGTGCGGTGCCCAATATGTGTTTAAAAAGTCAAGCAACAAGCAGAAAATGATCAGTAGCAGACATATTATGGGACTAAAAACACACAGACTATTTTCATTCTCATGCTTGACTGACTTTGTGCGCTGATTTAAAGAAGACAAAACAGACTGCAGATTGTTTCTGCTCCGCATCTTGTTTCTGTGTTTATTAAAGACAGTTTCTGACTGTTTGCACTAATTTTCTTTTATTTAGTGGTAAAGAGCAGCGAAAGAGGTTAGAAAGCACTTCAGGGCCCTTCACATCAGAGACCCACTTCATTTTAGGTTTTATGTGTGTGTGTGTGTGTGTGTGTGTGTGTGTGTGTGTGTGTGTGTGTGTGTGTGTGTGTGTGTGTGTGTGTGAGTGTGTGTGACTAACCAGCTTGCCTCCCGGTCTCTTCTCCCGCTCCCTAAATCCTGTCACAATAATAAGCCTGATCTCAGGACAGGCGTTTATCCATGGTGACATCTGTGGCACACACGTTCACACTCTCCATTAGTGCTGCTCTATTTCAGCTCAGGCCTACGTGTGTGTATGTGTGTGTGTGTGTGTGTGAGTGAAGGCAGGCAGAATCAGCCAATCAGCACTCAGTACATTCCAGTTTATCTCCATGGCCTTTCATCACGCCCTTCATCGCTTTTTAATTTTCTGTAGTGCAGCCACAGATAACAAAACAGAAACTGATAAAATAAGAAAGAAAAGAGTTAAATAAACCGATCAGCACTGAATTTATTGTTGTGTAATGAGGCTATACTGCGTCATTAAAAGATAGTCACCTCAATTCTATGAATCTGCATGATTTCCATCAGCCTATTCTGTAGAGAATGATGTGACTTTCAATAAATTTCTGCCGATCCGAGATAAACCAGAGGAGAAAATCTCTTACGTCACCCTGCACACAGAGCTGACAAAGTGCTGAGTCAGGCTCTTGCGTCATTGTCTTATATTTTGTAGCTATTTCATCTCCCTTTTTCCTTTACTTGGTTTTCTTTCACTGTTCATCTGCAGCACAATAAAAACCATTATGCTTGCAGGAAGAGCAAACTCCATGTAAACTGAAAAGATTAAAACTTTCTTTCTGTTAACTGAAAGCACGGGAAAAATTAAGATGCAAAATAACACCCAACAAACTTGTCAGACCACATTTAAACTACTGCACCAACACCTATGCAAACTTTTTCTAATCAACCACTCAAATCTGTGAGAAACATCCAGTCAAACTTGCCAGATTTAAGACTAGCAGGAAACAGCAAAGGAAAAAAACTTCTAATCTATGAGATACTGATGTGCAGGTAAAGCAGTTCAAGAAGATTCTTGACTCGATGCCACCTAAAGCTAAGATCTTGCTAAGGGATCCTGGGATGGAAAGGTGGAGCATGAGTTGGACTGGTTAAAAGAGCTATGCCAAAAAAACAGTGTGGGTAACACAGCACAGTTCTCAATGTTAGTAGTAACCATTAATGGTTAAACAAGCGGAAACCGTCAGGGCTAAAAAACGAAGTAAACAGTAAAGTGCCAAAAACTCTAATGGCCACTTGAGGCCGGCTCCAACAGAGAATCAATCCCAAATCACATGTTAAAATGTCCAAATTAACAGGAAAAACAAACATGTTTACAGCCTGATACAAAATAGTTTTGGTATATAAGAGTAGTTTTACTCTTTATAGCAACTGAATGTTCTTTTAGAACTCATCCATGTGAATAGTAGAGTTAGGGGCCTGGCTACTCTGACTGACAGATATGCAGATGCAGGCAGCTGGAGCCAATCAGCCAATCAGTACCTCTGCTAATCCAAGTACATCAACTGGACCTTTGCCATGGAGCATGTAATTATCTGACAATTAATTTGAGTTTCCTATGTGTGCCTATCTACCGTTTGTTTCAGACGATAAGGCGCCCCGGATTATAAGGCGCATAGTCGATGAACGGGTCTGTTTCATACATAAGGCGCACCGGATTATAAGGTGCATTAAGCGAAACAAAACAGTTAGATGAGTCAAACTTTACTCAACTCATTCTTTTTATTTCCTCTACTTCCATACCATTGATTCATTAATGCTGAATTCTCTCGCAGCTGCTCTATTCTCATGTTGTTGCAGTATATTAATGACTAACCTCGTATTGTGGATGGATTATCTCGGTTGTTCTCCTGGCTGAAGTTTGGTCCGTTTACAGCATCCTGCCATGCGACTGCAATTGTTCCTAACCATTGGGAATCCTCACGTTAACTTTTATCGACTGGAAAAAAGTTAGCATTCATCCTCCAGCTTTGCTGTTTATGTTATGCTAACATAGCTATTTCGTGAGCCATCACGTAGCACATCATTATATACCAGCTAGCCGAACTTCAGTAACCCTGCAAAAGTACAAAAGTCACTGATGTTTGGTTTTCTGTCTTCATTTATGTTGGAACTGGTGGCAAAAGCTGTATGTTTTAATTTTATCACAAATCACTCAGTCAGAACATGGTATATCATGCTTAGGTAACTAGCGAAACTAGCGAGCTAACTTCCTGCTAACTTCTAACAAAATTGATGGACTTATGACCTGATATAGATCCATCATACCAATCCATCATACTGGCAACAACTTTGTATTTTTCAGTATGAAAGTGATCCCAAACATACTTCCAATGCAGTGAAGGCATACAGAAAAACAGACACTGGGACACTATCAGTCATGGATTGGCCTTCCCAGACCACAGATGTCAGTGTGGGATTATCTTGACACAGAACAGAACAAAAGGCAGCCAACATCCAAGTCTGGAGAACTATTTCTGAGGACTACTTGAAGAAGTTATAAGAAAGGTACAAACATTTGCCATGTGTGCTATTTATATTTGGAGATGTTTCAATGAATCTCTGCATCAATTTCTGATTTTCTGTGCAAAATATAAAGAAATTAGGGGTAATTCAACACTTTAGAGATTACTATATGTACAAAATTCCCACACATTTTCGTGGTGCTACAGAAAAAGTCTAAAGATCACTAAAGTATATCTTCTTCCATTTTAACCTGTCTGAAGAGTGTCTATGCAAAATTTGTTGGTAGAAATTCCCAATTACTGCAATTATTAGTATTTGTCATGTGGCCTTCTTTTTTGCATTTGCTCCAAAATTACTTTTCTCTTTAAAAATGCTGCTGTTTAAGAAATGATTAGTATCTATATCAGTAAAATTGTAGCTAGAAATATTGGTATCGTATCAAATTGAAAAAAAATTGGTATCGCCCATCTCCATGAAGAACCCCACCTCCTCCCCCCTGGAGCTCCCGACTTGACAGTGATAAATGAAGCACTGCAGCTAATGTCTAGCTTGGGGAGATTGGTGAGTCTACACACACACACACACACACAGAGAAAAGATTGCTTCTACTGCACTGCAATTAAATCTACAAAGTAACCTCCCCCCACCCTCGCCTCCTCTGATTGCCTGGTTTCTTCATCTTCCTCCTGCTCCCCCTTCCTTGCATCCTCTCTTTACCTCTCCCTCCTTCGCCCATATCTCTCTTTCCATTTATTTCTCCCTGCTAAAGGATTTCTCTCTCCCAATCTATCCGAGCCCCTCAATCAGCTGCTCTGATTGCCGTCATCATTTTTTATTACCGCCCATCATTACAAGCATCAGCGTTACCCTTATTGTTCTGCAGCTCGCAGACATACTGGACATGACAAGGAACCTGTACACTCACTTATTTTTAACACAAGGTTGTTGGAGTCCCCTGTGTTTAATGGGGAAAATATTACATCTTAGAGGGTAGAGTTTCCCCAGAAGATTATTTAGGCATTGAATTTGTCACGGTCCCAGGTTACAGTGTTGTGTTTATTGAGTTTTGGGTTCCTGTTTTGATTTGTTACTCATTCTTCTCTTTCTAATGTTCTCATTTTCTGGGTTCCTACGTGTCTTGCCTCTCTCTGTCTTCTCTGTGTGTCTGCTTGTTTGTCCGCATGTGCTCCCCCATGTCTGTCATCTTTATTAGTGTTAATCTTCATGCATCAGTGTAGTTTTTTCTCTACGTGACTTCCTGTCTTGTTTTTCTGGGCCTCGCTCTAGTTTCACTTCCTGTTTTTTCCCTCAGTTGGGATTACCTGCTCCACAATTCTTAATTTTATTTGTGTTTGTTTGCCTTTGCCTCGTACTGATGCCAGCTGTGTTCTATGGTTTATTAATCCCCCACATATATAATATAGATTGCATAGTGTTTTCCCTACATCCTGTGTAAAGGCATCTGATTATGTTCTCTTTTCTCCTGGTCACTTCTGCTACTAGTGTCCCATTTTTGGGATTTCGGTTACAAGTTTCCCTTCTGAAGTTTAACACTGCTATCAGCTTTTTGTTCATTTTGTCTGGACGAGTTCTCAATTCCCCCAAACCTGAGAGAACCGGCAATAAAGCAAATGTTTTGCTGAATATATTACAAATCAAGCTTCATATGGAGCAAAAGTCTAACTGATGTTTCTAAATGTTCAAACCTGAGGTGCAAATTAAAAATGTCACAAGCTGATCTCACGAATCGATATCAAAAGTACAGCAATCCAAAATCTGACACTTTCTTTGTTGTATTTTTCTTTTATTTCAGGTGCTTAAAATGCTGCTTTCCTTTATTAACCAATGTTTCATTTATTACTTTAGTTGTTTTATTACCATTAATAAATATTCAGGTTTTAACTAACATTTAACTGGGCTCGGCAATTAATTAAATTCTAATTTCATTTACAAATTTGCCTTCTTTATTAAAACAAGATAATGGAGGGAAAAAAACAATTATTATGCTGCATTTTGATTTTCAATAATTCTTTCATTTCACCTTTCAGCACATCTTTCTTTTCTTTTCTTTTACTGAGCCGAAAAGGTCGGCACTGACTCTCCGCCGGACTGTGGCAGGTTTGGTTCAGTTCAGATTTATTTATGTGGTTAGTTTTTCAGTTGATTTGAATTTAAAATTAAACAGCATCCACTAAATCAAAATGATGTCTTATAAATCTACCACTTTTTTCAAAGTCTGAATGACTGCGTTAAAATAACGTTTGGTTAGAAATTTATGATTAATGCCACAATAACCTCATTATTTGAATAACTGCAGGGTTTCTGTTAAAGTGGTCACCATAAATGTTTATGGTTTATAATGTGACAGTTATTCAGTTCAATTAAGTCAATTTGCATTAATTTTTTTCTTTAATTGAAACACCATAAACTAGAAATGGACATCGGAAGTTCTCTATTCTCTGTTGGAGGTTCAAAAGCAGTTAAAACTTCACATCTGTCACTGTAGGACAAAACAAGCATGCCCGTCTTTACATATATGGATAAAAAGTGGTAACGTAATTGTACAAAAAAGAGTTTGATGCTCTTAATTGCACAAAATTAAATGTATGTGGTATATGCCAAACACACAACTCAATCAGCACCAGCAAAACAACTTCTACACCTGAAGGTCTGTTTTCTGTTTTGCACTAATCTTCTTCTTCGAGCCTCTGAATCAGTGGATCGACAGCTATGAGTGTAGTTAGAGCGGTGGTGTGGGTTAATAAGCCTCCACAGGGCTCATATATGCGCGTGTGCACCTTCCTGACGGTTCGACTCGATCGATCGCTCAGAGCCATTAGTCTAGAGACAGTGTATGGTGCAGGGAAACTTGACGCACTTTGCACTGGTGGAGTGCTTAGTCTTTTCCAGACATCTTTATGTCATAGTAATGGCTCTTTGCATTCATACATGCTTTAAGTACATCCTTTGGAGAATTCTGAATGCTGCTTAGAGCAATAATACTTTAAAATGCAGCACACAAAATTAGGCTGTAAATTATACTTTTTACTACAAAATGTAAAAAAGCTTTAATTAAAATCAATACATTTATGATATACAGATATAGCCTGCCACAACCCTGAATTGGATAAACAAAATAAGATGGATGGATGCCGATGATGCAGTCCATACATATTTTATCTTATAACAAGTTATTTTATTTAATACTAAAACTATTCCTACACTACTGTAAGTACAGGCTGGGTTAAAGCTTTAGTATATCTTCATTCACTGATAACAGATTGGTGTGTTTACTGCACAAAAGGGGATGTTTTGGGGGTGGCTAGGATGGGAATGAGGGACAGCTCAGGTTGAGCAGTTTAGAGACAAAGTTAGAGAGTCAAGGCTGAGATGGTTTGGACATGTGCGGAGGAGGGATAGTGGATATGTTGGACAAGGATGCTGAATATGGAGTTGCCAGGCAGGAGAAAAAGAGGAAGACCTCGAGGGAGGTTCACAGATGTAGTGAAGGAAGACGTGCAGAGTGTTGGTGTGACAGAGAGACAGAGGCAGATGTGCTGCTGTGGCAACCCCTGAAGGAAACAGCTGAAAGAAGAAGAAGAAGATTTATTCATAAACATAAGCTGCCGTGGTGATCCACAAACAAAACTTTAATGGAGATGCTTACTGTAAGAGGCATCTTCTTAGCTACATCTATATCTGCATCTAATATCAGTGTAAGGCCAAAAACATCTGACATGAAAAAAATTCCAGATAACTAACTAGGGCTGGGCCATATTATACCGTTCACGGTAATACCGGTATAATGTTAGGCAATGATAAGAAAATGAAATATTGTGATAGAATATGGGTAAAACGCACATGCACAGTGCCTTTGTTTTCATACGCACATGGCGGAAAAAGCATGGCGGTGACGGGGAATGAGAAGGGTGAAGGCGGATCGTTGAATGAAACAGATGAAACAGAATTGGTTTGTAAAAATGCTGCAACTTGGTGTGGAACTGGTTTGGCTTTCGTCCGTCAGATACACACCAAAGCACATTTTTTGGTAGAGCATGCAAGCGGGCCATTGTTATTACTGTTATTACCGAACCGATTTTATGTGGTACACGGTGCTCAAAAATCTGTCAAAAAAATGTTTTAGTACGACTTTGCTAAGCTACAAAGCCGCACCGCTCGATGGATTGTCGGAGCATTACAGCTACCGTAGGCAGGAGCCTCGCGGAGTAATACGTACTGTGCTTTAACATAATATTACTGCACTGTGTGTGTTTAACCTCTTTTTAAGTTTTGTGAATATTATACATGGTTATGCTGAGGATATGTTGGCCAATTTCCACTGGAAATGCCTTTTGTCAGCAAGGAATTTGCATTTGCACTGTTAAATTTTTATATAGATTTAATGCACATAAAAAACAGCTGCTTGTTTAAGTGCAAATACATCCATCCATCCATCCATTCGCTTCCGCTTATCCTTTCCAGGGTCGCGGGGGGCGCTGGAGCCTATCCCAGCTGTCATAGGGCGAGAGGCGGGGTACACCCTGGACAGGTCACCAGTCTGTCGCAGGGCCAACACACAGGGACAGACAACCATTCACGCTCACATTCACTCACACATTCACACCTAGTGACAATTTGGATTATCCAATTAACCTATCCCCTCAAACTGCATGTCTTTGGACGGTGGGAGGAAGCCGGAGTACCCGGAGGGAACCCACGCAAACACGGGGAGAACATGCAAACTCCACACAGAAAGACCCCGGCCTGATGGTGGAATTGAACTCAGGACCTTCTTGCTGTGCGGTAACAGTGCTAACCACCGTGCCACCGTGCTACCAGTGTGCAAATACATTTAAGTGAAAATACATCGATGGGATTTTTTTTCGCACTAACAAAGTTGTGGAGTTGTAAAGTATTTTGTCTCGTCAATTATATCGTCAGTTATATCATTATCGCAAATTTTCAAATATATATCGTGATAAATCTTTTTGGCCATATTGCCCTGCCCTATAACTAATGCTGGGCTTACACTGTGCGATTTTTGGCCCATTTTGAGCCGATTTTTGAGTCATGCGACCGGTTTGGTGTTCGGCCCGAGTTTGGCCTTCATCGTGCGTCGTGCATCGTGTAGTATACGTGGGGTAACGAGAAGCGATTAACACCTCATGGCCAGCTCCCGATCATCAATCGCTTGGTCGTGAGGGTGTCACCGCAGCCGCTCACACTGCGCACGCGCAAACACATAAATGTCGGTGAAAAAGACGGAGTAGCTAGCAGTGCAGCGTGTGATCTGGACACAAGCAATGGAGGCACAACTTGTAGAACTCATCCGAGCCTTTTCGATGTGGCCTCACAAAATTATCACGACCACAACAACCGTGAAAATAGTTGGATTTACACTGCTGCTCAATCACAGCTGCCTGATCAATGTTTTTCATTAGCAATTTAGCAAAGTTGATGGTGGCGGTGTGCGTGTCTGTGTGAGTGAAAGGGAGAGAGAGGGAGAGAGAGGGAGAGAGAGGGAGAGCGAGCGACAGAATTTCTGTTATAACCTTCATGTTATGGACGCACAGTGTGAACACTCAGGTCGCATCAGAGCATCGGGCCGTATAGTGTGAGACCCTGCATCGTGACCTGCGAACTTCTAACCCCTGCGAGTCAATCGTGCAGTTTGAGCAGAAGCTGAATAACGCGACTGAAAACATTGCACAGTGTATGCCCAGCTTAACAGTGTGCAAAGCTAAGCAGAGTTCTAGTCTCACAACAAGCCGACATCAGCTCATGATTTCTACATATGGTCATCTGGTACAACATCAAGTTGAGTCAAATTGAATCAAATTGAGTTGATTTGTTTGTTTTTTAATCAGCGCATAAACAAACATCAGGTGTTAGCCAAAGTGTTGTGCAACTAAAAAACTAAAAGAATAATTAAATAATAAGGATCCTAGCGGTTTTCCCATTCTAGCATTTTAAAAACTGCTAGGATGGGAAAACCACAAATAAAACAACATAATAACTCTAGTTTAAAAGCCAAAGATGGGTGTCTATTCTACAAACACACCATGCCCACAGAGCACAGGAGTACTATTCACAAACTCCTCAGCAGGCTTCCATAACTTGGCAAATCAGAAGAAAATGGGATTTTATGGAGGTGGGCCTTAAAGAGATGAGAGGCAGAATGGCCTGTTTATCACAGATAACGAAATTATAGGCTGGATAAAAGGGCAGTATAAGTCTTACAACAATAAACAAGCAAATGAGAAATAAAAACTGACAGTGATACATTTTTACATTTCAACTATCTTTTGTTTCAAAGATAAAGTATTCATAAGGTACTCATAATGCCAGCAAACACTAACTGGTGTCAAATGAGGGGCTGCTTTCAGCTTACAGAGAGTGGTGTGAAGAAACAAATTTACAAACGTGATATCTGCTATTCAAAGCCTCATTAGCACAATATCACATCAGACATTTACATCACACTCAAAAAAATCCCTAGAAACATTTGCTGTCAGAATTATTATTATAGCAAGCTGCAATAATAATTATTTACACCTACAAGTACACCTGGTAATTAAAAGACATCGACACACCAGCTGCTGTGTGTCTGAACACATCTGCATTAAGCTGACATTAAATTCTTCATTAGTCTTTTTGTTACAGTTTTCCATCTGTGTGTGTAGGTGGTGAGAGCGAAGCTAAGACATCTGAGATGAGTCAGGTAGGAGTAGTAATGTCCAGATAACACCATTAAAAAATATTTAGCTCTAGACTCCTGACCCCAAACATGAACCTCCCAGTAGGGATTCGCTTTTTGGACAACATATTGCAGGGCTAAGGTTACTAGTGAAGGTAGAGCAGATAAAGAGTGGATAAACTGAAAAAGTTGAGGATAAGTTAATTAAAATAAATGCAAATATCAACTAGATTGATAAACCTCTAGACTAGCTGTAAAGAAAACCAATGCAGTGCCAAACAGTGCAGTTCCTCAAACGGCCTAATGGGCGTGTCTAAAAGTGTCTCAGTCTCTGTAGACTCTCAAATTAAAATACTTCACAACTTCACAGCATTAAAAAGCATTTCTACAGACTGGTACAAAAAATGTTTTGGTTTCTATGAATAATTTTTCCCCTTCATAAAAACTGTACAGGCGTCCTTTTGATTAATTAATTTTTTGGGGCTCTTATTGATGTAGGCTCCAAAAACTTGGCTTCAGGTAAAACTCCAGTGTTTTCCTTGTTTTATATGAAAGTATATGTGCCTTTATAGTAGAAAGGGAGGACTACCAAATATTTTTTAAGTACATGGATCTTATGCGTGTTTAAGAATTGTTTGGTGTTTATTATAAATGCTGTGTTCAGCGTGTAAGAATTTCAAATCATAGGTGTGGTCAAAGGTTGGAACTATTCACAAATGTTGCTGCTACTGTGACAATTACAGTTAAATGTTGCTATTATATGTAGACAAGTTGTTTATTTCAATCGGAGCCAACAGCTCTGGCCTCTATGGACAGTATCCCCAACAACTCTCATTCATTCATCAACCTAATAATTTCTCAGTTATTACCCAATGAGCATATCTGGGATAATCCTCCTTTCTAAATCTAAAGTTGTGTCCACGCTGGATGAAATTTGCTCGTTGCACATCACTTTGAAACTGATGGCTGGTGGACTTTCCAGGCACTGGGCCATGACAATTACAGGTACCCTTCACTCTCGTTGGAAGTCATTTAAATCCCTTGCCTGGAAGTTTAAAAAAGTTTATCTAAGATTCCTCCCTTCATAGTGTTAAAAGTGGTTATGCCACCCGTAGTCACTCAAAGTCGCAGGATACCCTTGAATTTCTGTCATCTCTGGTTGCCACATTGCTGCAATGTTCTGCTTTAGAATGTCAAAATTCTAATTTAAGGTGTTGGCGTGTTGGCTTTACTTTATGTTCTATGGGTCCAGATCATTCAGTTAGTTTATGGCGAATGGAATTTCCCTGTTTTTCTGTCTGTGTTGATCCTGTACAGGTATGGCTGCTAACTGAGCTTCCTGATAAATGAGCACTTTCATTGGGATTTCTTAAGTTATGAATTATTAAACTGTTTTATTTATCTGCAAGTATTTTATTTGCCAAGTGCATTGCAACAAATAAATAACTGATTGGCATAATAAGCTGCCTCTTTGGTAAGTGTGTTTTTCTGTGGATGAACTCTACTTCCACGGTCATTGACTGCAGCTGTGAGCTCAGTGTAGCAGCACATAAATGAACCTGTTCTGGCCAGCTGGATGATGAACGCTAGCTGGAGTCCAAAATGGTGGAGCTGGAGAACTTCCAACACTGCAGGATGAGATTGTCTCTGTGGACTGCCCCCCAAGAGCTAGGAAGCCAGCAAAACAACTGATGGGAAATGAAACATGGGGTGGCGGGAAGCGCTGGGTAAGCAAGTTAGGAACAGTTAAACTTTCAAAATAAGAGCAAGGGGATTGCCAAATCTGTCATTTGTCAATCAAACACAGATGGTGCCATTATTCCTAATGGAGAAAGAAAACATGCCAAATACACCTGGAGGGCCAGACCAATTAAAGTCTGTATGTAGGTGAAAACAGATTAATATGCAGATTTTACATTATTATATACATCTAAAACTTGGCCGATTTATATAGCTGCAATTGGTAACTGTATTAATTGAGACCCATCTTTCTAAAGAAAATACCACCAACCATCACTTTTTCTGGCCCTTTATGGTGAACCTTAGACAGTCTGAGAGTTTAGGTGAAACAAACAAGAGAAGAAATTTCTGAAAACTTAGAAATCACTATAAATTATTTCAGTCAATGTTTAAGCTAACATTCCAAACAGCGCCAGGCTCCAGCTCGACAAATGTCAGAATTTGATACTTTTCTTAGTCCTCTATCATAATAAAGCAAACATCTTTGACTTTTGGCTTTTTAAAGTATTCTTGAAAAAAAGGTTTCCACTACTTTTATCACTATTGTACTTTTGAACAAAGTTCCATAAGTTTTCAAGTACTTATTTGAACCCATTATTTCCGATCCTACTACTAGGCACACCTGGTCAGACATGTTAACATGATTAAAAATAAAGTTATAGTCCTACTTAACATTGTAAATACATAGTTCTGTCTAAAGTCTGATTGGCTTCACTGTTAACCATGCAAAAGCTGACCAAAAGATCTTGGTGGGCACTTTGGTCTTTTTCTTAGGCTTCTGGCCCTGTTTGGCCTGCTTTGTTCCTTCAAGCTTGATCATCAAACACATACCTGGCTGCTCTTTGTGTTTCTACTCCCTTAAGCATGAAACCTCCAAACAATTACTATTGGTTTAAGAAGTTTCAAAGTTTTCAAAGCCCAAAAAGCATTGATACACAAACCTCTTGCACTGCGCACAGATGGCCTTCCTCTGGCTACTACGAGAGTCTCTGAAGTCCAGTATTCGGCCTTGTCCAGTTCACAGATGCTGTTTAGAGCTCCAAGAAATACAAATGCTTTACAAACTACTTTTTTAGCATTAAAATCATAGGTCGACTTTTTCACACTGTAGTCACGCTACACTTTGTCTCCGAAATGTAATCGCATCCAATTGGTCCAATGCGGAATTTCGTTTAAATAGAGAAAAGGGGTTGTTTGTTTCCGATTTCCATTGACCTCAAAGACGCTTCAGTCCGTTGAAAATACTTTTTCTCTCCCGTCTTTTTGAAGCCGACGCAAAGCTTGTCCCCATCCACCACCACCACCTTCACCACCACCATGCCTGGACGTTTCTTGATTTCCTCTGGCGCTGCATCTCTGAGCCAGACAGACAAAGGAGGGGAAGTCCTGCCAAGTCTCTCGACTGCAGGCATGGCTTTTTCCTTTCCTCTCTGCTCCCTCGCTCTTTCTTCGGCTCTCTCTCGATTGTGGCAGTGTTCCCGAGGAGCCTTGGCGATGCTCCAGCATGTCTGCCACTCCGTCTGAACCTTCCCATCCTACCCTCCATCCCGATCGTCCTTTCGCTGTGGACCCCCGCCCCGCTAACCCCTCCACTCCCACATCCTCCTTCCCCAGTCCAACCCCCTCCAGCCTAACCAAAACATTAAACACACTCCAAAAAACAAAACAAAAAATCTACATTCAACTCATTTATAATCAGTCAAATATTTGATTCCGCCTCTTTTTCTTTCTCTTCAACCCTTAAACCAAAACTCACTCAATATTCCGAAAAACTCTTTTCGCCCAACAACCTTTACACTCACCACTAAAAGGAAGTGACCGCGTGTGTCTCTGACTGTGTGTGTGAGTATATGTGTGTCTCAGGTCTTTTGTTTAGTGCCAGTGCAGATCTATTCATCATGTGCCAAGACTCTGTGCCCTCACTTGTAGTGAAGAGGGGGCAGGTTGGTGCCAAGTGCCCTGACTGCCAGCTTAGTGCTGCTGTCGGTCTGTTTATGCTCACAGAAAGCTCTCTATCTCACAAGCACACACACACACAAATATATAAGCACAGTTTTCTTTGAGCCATTTACAAGCAGGAGTGGCAAATGTATTTGTAAAGAGGGAACTAAATAAACAGATGTATGGCCTATTAAGAGCAAGAGCTGATATGTATAAAATGAAGCTGATATTATCTGATGCTTAATCGGAATATCTCTCCCTTAATATCATCAAAGTATAGTTGAGCAACATTATAGTCTTATGGTTTATTGAATGAAATATTAAAACGTTTTCAAATTCTACAACATTATTCGGAGGAAATTTGACATAAAATGCGCCTTTTTTATATACATGAACATGTAACATTCTGTTACATGATATTTAATTTTGCTGTAATTCTATAAAATTATACCTGAATTTTACATACATTACATACATTATTCAAATAGTTTTCTTAGATAAACCTTGCTAGTAGCAGGTTGGACCCCCTTTTTCCTTCAGAACTGCCTTAATTTGCCATGTCAAAGATTCAGCAACGTGCTGGAAAAATTCCTCAGAGATTTTGGTCCATATTGACATGACAGCATCACACTGTTGCTGCAGATTTGTCAACTGGACATCCATGATATAAACAACCCTTTCTACCACATTGCAAAGGTGTTCTATTGAATTGGCATAGCATGTTATCTTTCTGGAAACAAGCATCGGAAGATGGTACATTGTGGTCATAAAGGTGTGGACACGGTCAGCTACAATACTCAGCTAATTGGTACTAAGGGACGAAAAGTGTGCACAACGCTATCATACAGTACCACCATTAACAGCCTGAACCAAGGCTTTCACACAGTTTACGACAATTTCTGACCCTACCATCTGAATTTTGCAGCAGAAATGGAGACTCATCAGACAAGCCAACGTTTTCACAATCTATTGTCCAACTTTGGTGAGCTTGTACAGCTTGTACAGCTACAGCAACAGCCTTAGCATCCTGTTGCTGTAGCGCTTGTTATTCAAGGTTCAACATCTTGTGTTTAAATAGATCAGGGGTGTCCAACTCCAGGCCCCAAGGACCGGTGTCCTGCAGGTTTTAGATGTGTCCTTGATCCAACACAGGTGATCTAAAACCTGCAGGACACTGGCCTTTGATGCCTGGAGTTGGACACTCCTGACAGAAATATTCTTCTGCATATCTTTGATGTTACTAGTAGTTATTTGATTTACTCTTGGCTTACTATCAGCTTGACCCAGTTTGGCCATTTTCGGACCATTCTCTGTAAACTCTGGAGGTGGTTATGTAGGAAAATCACAGCAGATCAGCAATTTCTGAAATAGTCTGACCAATTTCTGAAATACTCTGGTTGTGGGTGCCTGATCAGGCACCCCTGATCCTATCAGGCACCCACAACCATGGCACATTCACATTCACCAACAATATGTAACTGTCAAAGGGATTCCCAACATTTCTAACGTAATCATTTTTAAACGTGCAAATATCAGAAAATATTTTGAGAATTAAATTGATTATACTGATGCTAACAAGTTATACAAGTTAAGTTATACCCCAGCTCTTACAAAATGACAGCTGAAACAGGCAAATGCGCCCACAACACTGAATTTGGGCAAATGGTTGGAAAAATTGATGGATCAGTGAGTTTTATAACACAATGGATTTATGTTTTCAAACTTAAACCAAATATATTGCATAATGTTTAACTGCTGTAAAAATCTACTGCTGTCACTATCAGAATGCAATTTTGCTGCAAACTAAATGCAATGTTTGGTTAGTCACTAATAAAGCATCATATTTTATATGTACTGTACATAAATATGAGGAGCTGTTAAGAGTTTAAGCAGTAGTTTATAATCTTTGGACCTTGTCAGATTAAAAATCACTTTGTACTTTTGATCCCTTTTAATCTTTCACATATCTGTGGGGCATTTCCACTCTAACTTTCGGAATTCAGAATTCAGAGAAAACAAATATCAAATTCTTTGCAAAAAATAAACAATCGGAGGGTAAATTTAAAATATGTAAAATGATGACACTTTTTCCCTTTTATTCACTTTCACCTGATCTATCTGTTAGAGTGAATTGTTAAATGTTTGTCATTTTTATGCTTACCATTTCTACATTGTTTAACTGTAGGATGAAAGGAATTCCACAGTCCCCTCCCCAGATTCTCGAGGTTCTGGGTGAGGGGCTGTAGTCTTTTATTACAGGCAACATCCTTGTGAAGGTCTTTTTTTGACTTTTTTTGATGTAAGCTTCCTGCCCAGCAGGAGCCCCACACACACACACACACATTCTTACTTACATATAGAAGTTCACACATATACATACAATGCCTTAGAACTATGTGGGCGTTGCTTTGCTGTGTTTTGTGTGAACTGTCTCTCAATAAAAGGCAGCGAGAGGAGGCCATCGTTGGGGTCATTCGTGATGAGCTAAGAT
Source organism: Oreochromis aureus (assembly GCF_013358895.1). Lineage (NCBI taxonomy): Eukaryota > Metazoa > Chordata > Actinopteri > Cichliformes > Cichlidae > Oreochromis > Oreochromis aureus. The sequence continues at coordinate 20,698,568 of NC_052956.1, read as the reverse complement.
ACCAACGAGGCCTCCCTTGCACAAGTAAATGATCGAACACTGTTGCCTTGTTTTTCTTTCACGGGAATAAGTCCTGGATACAGCGGGGTCTGAGTTTAGACCCAACACTATCTTTTGATTTATCTACTGATGCTTAACTAATCATTAAACAGGCAAAGGAACAGCAAGCTGTAGCTGTTAAATATTGTTTACTTTACAAACAATAACTTCACAATGTAATAATAAATCAAGCTTTTTTTTTCCTGGCTCAAAATGGGCCTATGAAGCATGACTCTGCACATAAGCATGGTTTACCCACATACAGTAAAAGTGTTATAAGCTATATAAAGATATCTTTTGTGATTTCTGCCCATTGGATAATCAAAAGTGTATGTTATGTTTGAGTAAATGGAACACCAATATAAAAGAAAATAAGTTTAAAATATTATAATCATGGGGATTTACATGAAAAAAATCGATTTTTCCATCACAAGTGAAAATTCTCACACATATTTTTCCTTTTTTAAATTGTACTTCTAATACTTCAGCATTTAAGTTGCCTTATTAGGTGCTGAAATTTAACCTGTGACTGAATATTTTTACATTCATACATTGGTATTAAATAGGTGAATACTTATTTACAGACCTCTACATTTGCGAATATTCGTTTTTTCCTCTACCACTGTTAAGAGACTGGGATGCGCATGCGCAGTAACAGCATGCTTTAACTGGGTAGTAGCAGGTGTAGCATCGGATAAATTTGCGATTGTTTAACTTAATTACATTTTTATAACTGAAGCTGCTTTCTTCGTGAATGGATGGAAACACCTGGGAAGTTACCCACAGACCATTGTAACATACAACAAACCAGCAAACAGTTCGTTTCATTTCGCTACATAACGCGGATATGTAGTAAAGTTATATCACAGGGCTAACTTAAGCTAGCCTGCTGAAGCTAACCGGGTCCACTCTTACCGGAGACTTTCAAACTCTCAGTCCGGCCGGGCAGCGCTGTCTCTGGGGTCGGCATCTGTGCTTTGAAGGCCATATCTCCCATCCTAATGTTGACAAAGTGACGCCAAACGAAAAGGATCCTGGATGAAGAGACCATTGACCCTCAGCACCTCCCACACCCTGCTGCTGCACTAGCTAGCCTTACCTAACAAAAACACGGGTTTGCGTAACTGTAAGTGTCGCCTGTTACACAACGATGACTGTAAAACAAAGCACATTTTAAAAATGTTTTATTGCACACTTACAACATAACATAGTGCGTTTCGTCATTGAAGATAAAGTACACATTTTGCCACACATGATGCAGAAAGTGAAAGTTAACTAGAAAAATTCTTCATTGTTTTTATTTGTATTTTCCTGTAAATAACTGGGACCACAATAAAGACGAATTCACCTCCTGGGTTTGTTTTTTATTTCTTCTTTTTTCTGTAAACATTGATGAGCTTTATCTTCGCCAGTGGCTAAGTTAACATGAAAATTGCTATTATTTTGAATGGAGTTCAGTCGTAGTCTCTCAGATGTAAGCTAATTTGTAGTTTTATATGACTGGTGCTCCGTGGCTGTTAAATACTAATATGAGAGATTTATGTATAAAGCCGGGGAATTCTTGTGTCACAGGAGCCAATCCACAAAATTGTAACAAAACAACTTTAATAAAGAAGAACCGCTGAAAAAATAAACAACATGACAAAAATAGCTCAGCAAGTTTAAAGAAAATGGTACAATAAGAGATTATTTAATAAAAGTTCAAATATAATACAATAAGTGGCTTAAGTAAAAACAAATAAATTTAGACAGCCTCCACACTGAGCTGTTATTTACTGATTCCACTCAGTCAGTTAAACTGGCCATGTGTCATTTTACCTAAACCTCTGTGTCAGCTTGAACTCAGAAAGTTTTTTACTCATCAACACCAAACTGTAGAAAGAAACATTTGTCTTTCACACCCTTAAAAGCAATATTACTTAGTCTGTTTGAATTTTGAGTTCCCCGTGGGTTTCAAAGATCTTTCTTTTTCTCCTTCTTTCAGCTGTTTCCTTTAGTCACCACAGCTGATCATCTCAGTCCATCTCACCCTGTTCCTACCATCCTCCTCTGTCACACCAATTCTCTGCATGTCCTCCTTCACTACATCCGTCAATCTCCCCTGTGGTTTTCCTCCTTCCTGGAAGCTTCATAATCAACTTCCTTTGGCAAATATATCCACTATGCCTTGTCTCCAAACCGTCTCAGCCTTGCATCTCTAACGTTGTGTCTAAACTGCTGTTCCTCTGGTGGACTTATTTCTTTCTTGTTGTTTTGGCCTTGGAGACCCTGATGTCTGTTTGGTTCTGTATATTTTTTCTAGCTAACTTTAATACTGTACATTAATTTAAAAATGCTTTGTTGCTCATTCAGCAAGCTGATTCTAAGATTTGTGGTTTGTCCTCCCTAGACTTTTAGGTGAGGGGTAGTAGCACCCTATGGCAGGTGTCCCTCTTGTGGGACAGCTGGGATAGACCTCAGGTCCCCTTCATCTCCATGGTTTAGAAAACTAAGAGACAAATGATCAAATATCACTTATTTAACACATCTACATAAATACCATGACCCTGAAATGTACCTGAAGCTGTTTATAATGTAGATTTATGTCTACAGTAGACTAGAAGACTTTAAAAGGACTTTTACAACACTAATGTCTGACACTGTCTCATATCTAAAGGCAATCTGTCATAAGTCAGGGTTTTTAGTTATATAGACTGTATAGGCTTCTTTAAACCTGTCAAAGCTTTTTGCAGACAGACTATGTCAACACTAACGGCCCTTTAAACAACAGCATCTCATTTGTACATTTGTCAAATAAGAACTCAAATTATGCATTTTAGTACTTTTCTCACTGTTCTGTGAGCATAAGTGTTCACACTATTACAAAAGCATATACAACTAGACAAACACTCAGGAGGGTCAGAAAGTAGTCAGTAGAACACTTTTGTTCTATGTTATAATCACAAAGCACCTGAGGCAGCAAAGTTTTTCTCAGCTACTCAGGGACAGTTTTTTCATGCTAGTTAAATTACAGCATACATTAATATGTATATATAACGTACACTAAGACAGCACGAACTTTGTGCCAATGCTTTGGGGAAAAGGGCCTTCCTTTACAAAGCTAGATCCTGTGTGACGTGCTTCACCCTGCACCTTTGAAGAACTCCATGAAAACCATCTTTATTGCCCAGTGCTGCACCTCCTGAGCATGAATGGCAGCACATTTCTGCAGAAGGCAGAGGCTGATTAACAGACCTGGTCTGGGGACTACATCATCATAGAGCCACATTTAAAATGTAGCTTTGGGTGTCCACATCCTTTAGGCCACGGAAGCTAATTGTATTGTTAGTTAAAACTATCTGGATTAAATTACCGATAGTTTATGTTGAGGTGGAAGGGGACTCATTTCACTCTGTGTGTTTGGTGACGCAGTGGTCCTCGGAGGAGGACGGAGCACCCATGAGCGGTGTACTTATTATATATTGAACATTTCAAAGACTGGATCTTACACTGTCACTGCTAATATGATATTATTTCCCATCATGTCGTCGCCATTATAAGAAGAAAAACTGCTGATCAGTAAGGCAGAGGCAGCTTTTGTCACCGCTGGCCTAAAAAGAGAAGACGGTGCAGAAAGTGGACACACTGCACAGAAAAAAAGGAGAGGGGGCACTTATTGGTTACTGGCAGTGGTCACAGGATTGAACTTCACTGGTTTTTATTAAAAGTTCGCCCTAAAAGAGCTCCAGCTGAGTTTTGTAACCATTTTACACTAAATAAATAATGTGACAGGGGCGCCAAAACATTAGAAAAATACAGCCATTAAAACGAACATGCACACAATATGAAAATGGATACGTTTTATTCCATACCTCGAAAAATGAAAGCAGAATATGAAAGATAAACAATGCAAATTGTAATTACAGGGAGTTAAACAAACACCAAGTCGTCTTTACACGGGTATAATGCTTTGAATTATGAAAGTAAACTATAAATATTTGACATTTTAATAAAAATCCAAACAGCAGAACAGTTTAATTTAATGTAAGCTATGAACACTTCAGCCCTGACGAGAAATGAAAAGTAAATATTAAATGATCACAAACATTACACAATGAATTAAAACAAAAAATGTTCAAGAAAACTATTCAGCTGTATTATTCAGACGGTTCAAATAAGGTTGGAGGGATTTCTTGAAGAAAGTCTGGCTCCATGAGATGGAAGATGATGATTATTTCATAGTCGGCAGCTATAATGGTGCAGTCAAATGAGCACCGAACAGCCTCCATCAGTCAACTGGTTCCCAGTACACTCGGTGGTGGTGGTGGGGGGATGGATGGAAAGAGGACAGATGATGAGCCATATGGAAGAACCCAGGAGGAACGCTGCTAATGCTGGAAAAAATGTTAATTTCGGTGTCTCATTGTTCGTGGATGAAGGTGGGAATCATCAATAATTCAGATGGCAGGTGCACAGTTTTAGTTTTCACTGGAGAAGAAGACTTTTCTGAATGTACACTTCTCTGTTAACTCTTTCCACCCTTTGGTTTCTTTATATTAGAACCAAGCAATGCAGCATGTCTCCAAACATTTCTGAACATCTACTGATTGAAGCACATTAAATGAAAACGTTACCTGGTGCAACTATGAGTGAAAATAATGTGCTTTATTTCAGCTAAAGTTAGTGAATATATTGAGTGGTTTAGGTGGGGGCAAAGAAGGCAGGGGCCCATTGGTACTCTAACTTTGCCCTGTCTGACTTTTTGAGGCAGGGATCGTGGCTGAATTTGTTTTGGGGGTTTTTAACATTTCTAAAGGGAAAAAAAGTTGTGCCAGTCTTCATGATGGCAGCACTGACAAAACTCAACCACAGAGACAAAAATCAATACTTTATCTGTTTAATGCAAACCCAATTAAACTGCTTTCTCATCCATAAAGAGCCTGTCATCTAATTTAACTCGCATCCAAAAATGCTTAAAAGAGGTTTTGGTGGTTTTTTATTCCTGTTGTTCCAATCACTTTAGGCTGGAGCCACAGAATGGAGAGTCTCAGATGCTCAGTATCTTTTATTTATACTCAGAAAAGGGAAGAAATATTTGTGAATAATGGTGTTTATGTAGCCTCTAAAGAAAATTTGAGCACCAAAAATGAGAAAATTGTATCCAGCAGCTCTACAATCACCTTATTTATGTGCATCTCAGCTGGAAGGCCATTCAAAATTCTACCAAAAATATCGTCATCAAACAGGTATATAATTATAAATGTCAACCTATTTCTTGAATGCTTTGGTAAATATGATGTTAATTACATACACAACAATGATGTCAACATATCTACTCTAATATGAATGTAGAAAAAGAAAAAGAAAAGCTCATTTAACTCATTTAACAAATAAAACAAAATAAACCAAATTATTATGGCTTTATTTCTAATTATTCTACATGATAATTACAAAGCACTTGGGGCTGTTTTGTTTATAGTTCAGTCGTAGTATACTAATTTTTTTATTTATTTTTTACAAGACTGCACATTGAAATTTATGGCATGGCTTTGGGAGAGCACTTTCCACATTCAGCATGACACCTTTTCATTTTTCTAAGCTGTATCCGGTTTGGTTGCTTCATCCTGCACCTTTGCTGAACTCCATGAAACCCGTCGTTATTGCTTATTTCAAGTACAATAAGCAAATCTCCGTAGACGAGTTTATAAATTCTCACAGCAAGCCTGAAACCACGACAGCAGAGGCTGATGAATGCGCCTGGTTTGGGGATTACATCATCATTTAAAATGTAGCTTTGGGTGTCCGTATACTAGCACAGAGGCTAGCTGCATTGTTCCTTGAAGCCATTTGGATTAAATTAATGACAGTTTATGGTCAGATGGAGTGGGGCTTGTTTCACTCGGTGTGTTTGGTGAGGCAGATGCTTTCACTCCCTCCCTCCCTCCTTCCTTAGAGGTGGATGGGGCGGATGAAAAGCGGAGGGAGGACGGAGCTGGAAGCTGAAACTGAGGATGTAAAAACCCGGCTTCATCTGACTCCCTCTCTTTCAGAGGACCACCCCCTCCCCTATCCTCTCTCCTCTCTCCATCTGACTGCGCCCAACTTCTCTCCCTCCATCCTGCCGTACAGCTACACGGACTGCACCCAGCACGCACAAAACCTGATTTTGAAGGGTTCGGGATATTTGCTTGACTCTTGTACTCTTTATGGGTCTGGACTATTTGTACTTTAAAGAGTGTTCTCTGGAAAGAGAAAGAGAGAGAGAGAGAGAGAAATACCGCCTATTCAGCTCGTGTGCAGAAGAAGGACGATCCGACCTCCGCATCCCCCGCAACATCCCTCCGCTTCCTCCGCATCCTCAGCATCCCATCCCTGAGAGGACCTCCAGAGAAGAGGACCGCGGACCAAGTCGCAAATAAAGCCGGTTTACATCGTTCTGTCACCGGCCCCACAGAGCCTCAAGAGTCGGTGTGTTTAATGGAGGTCTGGGCTGCCTTTTTATTTATTTATTTTTAAACATCAAACAATAAGAACGTGCTCGGTAATGGCAAAAGAAATAGATACCTGCGCCATTTATCCTGCACCCTGCCGCTGAAAGGTATTGTTGTTGTTCGGTGTTACACACATTTATAGCACATTTGATCGTTGTAAAGCTAAGGTATTATAGGCGTTGTGTGTGTGTGTGTGTGTGTGTGTGTGTTTAAAAACCCTTTCATCTGCGCTTTGCTCCTGCGAAAGCCGCAGTGTGCTGTCGTGCTCTGCGGAACTTCTCTTTTTTTCTGTTTCTGTTGCGAAAAAAAGAGCGAAATTCTGCATTCACGCCCAAATCCATCCACAAATACTGCACCAGATGTAATATTTAACTCTGGCAGGCCGTGGTGTTTTCTGGTAAATTTGATGCTGTAATTGGAAAAACGCAAAAACGAAAATCTTTATTGTGTTTTACTGTCTGTTAGACCAGTTTTTACAGGCTGTAATTTGACTTACTCGGTGCCTGCAGTCGTGTATTGCTTAAAAATGTTCAATATAAGCTCTAACACACACACACACACACACGCACACACGCCCGACCCCCACAAAGGCAACCATCCACCCCCTCCCTCCCCTCTGCAGTTTTAGCCTACATGAGCTATCTGGGTCATTAGCATTTCAGCGGTTAATGAGGCTGCAGATGGGTCCTCCTCTCTGCCGGAGAGCCGCTGAGCAGCACAGATGATGCTGATGCTGCTGCTTTTCATCTGCACAAATCAAAAGAAGAGGCTACATGTCCTGATGCCCCCCTGCCCCCCTCCTCTTTTTTTCTGTTTAGCTGACAGGATGGTGTACTCATGTGGGATGAGAAGTAAAATTGCAGCAGCAGCTTCCTCCCCTGCAGCTGTGTCACTAATGCAGTGCTGTATAAGAACGTACATTATGGCTGCTGCTGCTGCCGGATAATGGAGGATGATGCTTTAATGGTCCGCAGTGCTGCCGTGTTTGTGAATGATTTAAAACTGCACATCTCTGCAATACTTTTTACACATATACTGTATTATTTTAGATTTTTTTTTTTTTTTTTTTTTTTTGCCTCTTCCAAATGCATTTTCCCCTAAAGTCTTCCAGTAAGCCATTATTGGTTTCCACTCATCCGGGGGTATGAAAATCAATTTGCAGAGATTTTTACACTTACTCCATGCAGTCAATCAATTTCAGTGAGCACCATGTCTGCGTTTAATGCAGCTTAAGATGCATTACTGTTGCATACAGCGCAACTAAAAAGCAAAAAAAGGGTGAAGAAAAAAAACTGAGGGGGGTCACATGATGTTAAAAAAATCATTTTACATTGAACAAAATGTTAATCTTTTTTTTTCAGGCCTCCAGAAATCCTTCAGATGACACTTTTTGTGGAACTTCTGCCAAATTAAGCCAATGAAATGACAATACCAGTAGAGATTACATTATTTCAAGCGTGCTAGAAGCCAAAAGAGGAGATTGAAGCGATTAATATTCAACTGATTTAGATGGATTTTGACATGACTTTTAGTCACAGGGCTAAAATCTGCAAACTGTCCATATACACAGCGGATAAACTGACTGTCACTGAACCACTTCTAACACTGCATCCATTTACATCTCAGGGAAAAGAAAGATATGCACACACAGTCACATTTATGCCTATGCTTGGACCACTACAGGGTCCTCCTGAGCTGCTTCTCTGTGTGTGGACTGCAGGAGGAGACAAAGCACTGCAGAGGAGCAGAGCTGAGTGAAAAAACCTTGCCGTTATTGTAACGAACCACTCTTTTGCTTTAACAATAATGTATTATAACGCTGTCAATAGATTGCATTCACAATATCCAGTACAATCAGCACCAATATCATCATAAATGTTGCTGTCAGTGTAATTTGATCAGCTGTATTCAATTTGTAAGGCAGTTTTAGCAGCATGCGGAGGCATTATAAATAATCAGTGCAGTCATAGTCAATATAACCCAACGGTGACAATAAAGCGTTCACTATATTGGTGTTTAATAAATTTATAGCCCACTGAGTGTCATGGGAGATTTACAAGCTCAATATATTGAAATTTGTTTATCTGTTTATAGAAATACATTAAAGAGGAACCCCCTCTGCGCTTGATAACTTGGCAGCAATTTTATTTTCTGGAGTGCTGCTGTTGCAGAAAAACTACTGAGACAGATAAGGAGGGGAATAAAGAGGATGTGATTCAGTCAAGCTGGACAGAGAAAGCTCTAGTAGGGTAAAGTAGGACAGAGCAGTGCTGGGGAAAAAAAGAAAAACAGTGGTAAAAATGGACTCACTGGACGTTAAAGCGAGGTGCACAAGACCACAGCTGCATTGAAAAAAAAGAAGCAATAAATGCATGAAAACTGTGCAGAATCATGATGTTGTGAGTCAGATGAGAACAAAGGGGAATAAGAGAAATATGGGTTGTCACTCCTCGTGTTCACAGCGGACCTTGATTTAAATGTCCATACAATTAAGGCACGCGGTGAATGCCAAGAGAGCGACCAAATATCAGCCATCACAAACACTTATTTGAGTGTTCACGTCATGCAAAGATGTTAAGATGCATTTCCAGTTTCTCTAACATGGCTGTCTTGACGGTAGACTGGGTAAGACGTTGCAGTACCACCACAGACCACTAGTGCACATATATGATGCTTTTTTTTTATATATGACTTTCTTAAAACGTGTTCTTTTATTATTTTTAATTAAAAATTATTAGATATAAGATTGTTCTCATATTTTTCTTTCATGCCGTTACAACCCTACCCTTAATTAAGACTTAACTATGACAGCGCCTTCTAGTGTCCTAATTACATGAGCTTATATTTAGTCTGAGTGTAGCGCCAGTATTAGGAGGAGGTCGGGGTGGATGGATAGGTCTAGGATTCTGCTGTGTGATTATCTTATTTAAACCAAAAATGTAGAATTTATTTTAACCCTTATGTTCTTCTAAACCCGAATCAAAAGATTTGAAATAATAGAGTGTTTTTTGCCTTTAATCTCAGTTGAAAATCACTGAAACTGGAGTAGAAATTTGGTTAGAGAGTAATATGAATTCAATTTCCTGTCAAATTAAAGGATTAAATACAGTTTAGCATAAAGTGCTATCATTTCCAGGCTCTTGAAAGTGTCTAATGCCACATATTGCAAATGTTTTCAAAAGTCATGCTTGTAGCTAGCTGAGTTGTGCCAATTGGGGTTAAATATCAGCATGCTCACATGTGCCAAATTTGGAGAAGTATTATATGTGCAGATTTGGCCCAGTTTAGACTGAGAAATGACATTTATTTCTACTGGCTGGCAGAATTAGGACCATTTCAACCATGGGGTGCTGCAGGAAGGGACTAATATTTTGTAACTGAATGCCAACCACCAGTGAGCATTCAAAGAATCAGTATATACAGAGATTAGTCCAGAGATTGTGCCCAATTAAATGCTCACTAATAATGAACTTCAAGATAAAACTAGTCAGTAGTTTTATTTACAAAGGCCTAAATCCAACCAGATCATTTCTATCCTCACCTTCGGGTAAAAGAAAAATCCTCAAAAACTAATTAAATGAACGAGATAACGCTGAAAGACTCGAGATAAACACTTAAAAATGTCTCGTTAACATCAGCAGAACACATCAGTTCATTCTGCTTTCATTACCATCGCTGCTCTGTTGCGTCTCGCTTACATCAGCCTCCTAAATCCTAAGAAATCCACTATAATTTGTAGTCTTTGAGACTTTGAAAGCTGTCTGACATGCAGGTCTAGTTAATGTCCTCACTGAAAGATCTGATTAATTGTGTTCTAAAATGAGATTAGATTTAAATGAGATTGGAAGCACTGATTTGAAAAAAATGGAAAAGGGTGTGAGCAGCCGGGTTAATACCCACCACTAATTAATGCCCTGTGTTTACGGATTAAAATTCAAAATGGAATTAAAAGTATGGACAAAGCGGGTCTGCTGGAGGCTTTAATAATGTATGCTTCACTCACATGCATGTCTATAACGTGTAACATGTAATATTAATAGGAACCAAGTGCAGCTACGCTGTTCCTGTGCTTCCTGTTAATTTCCTGTCAGCCTGTATGAATCCACCCTGGCATGCTTTGCTTCAGTGCTGCAGGACTGTGATTAAAGTAACTGTGTTTCACATGGGTCTCATTTGTTATGGTTCTGACATGCAGACAAGGCCAACAAATACTATACAAGAGGATAAAGCCTTCTGATATTGGATAGAAAACAGCAGCAGAGCAACTGCAAGTAATGCAAATAGGAAGAGATTTTAGGCTTAAAATCTTTCATAGAAAAAGGATATTTTTGGACTTCAGAGCAAAAAACGGACTCCCAGCGCCTCCAGGCTTTGTTCCCAGTATAATTAATGCTTGCTTGTATAACTATAGCTGTCCAATAAGCACTTTTTGCTCTGTGTGAAATAGGAGAATACATTATACGGGTGTAGGTGAAGATTTTTCTGATCCACAGTAGAGACAAGGATAGCAGCAGGACAGGAAGTCTCCCGAGTTATCACTTACTAATGCATTTTCCCCAAACACAGACTGTATCGATCAAGGATGTATAGTTCCTCTGCTGGGAACGGAGGTCGTACACTGGATATTTACTGTATGCTGTTCTGAACATGCACAGAGAGTGAATTTAATCAGTCTGTTGCATCTAAATGTATTTTCTTCAGACTGTGAATTTTGAAAATAAAGTATTCTTTAGCTGATTTCAGCTTGTTAAATTATATAAAGAACCATGTTTTTGTTTTTTTACTGTAGCATAATTTGCTTAACTCTGGGCTTTTCTTAGATGAGCTAAAATATCTGTAAAAACAAACAAACAAACAAATAAAACCTTCTCCTTCTTCAGAAACTGCCATGTATGTGGGAAAATATGGACGCATGGATTGTGAGTGTTATATGGGCACATATTAGATCTTGGGTTTGACAGCTGAAAGATGAAACAGATGATTAATGTACACGCACTGCAGAAAAAGACACCATGATTGCATTATAGTTTATCCTCTGGCTGAATTCTTTTTATCCCAGTATTTTTTTTTCTTATTTGATTAAATAAAAGTAACCAAATCAATGTGCTGCAGTTTCCCTCCACACTTATTTACAGCTTTTGCACTTTTCTGCTATAGACATGTTTTATTTGTTGGCTGCGGTATAATTTTTCAAGATTTATATACTCGGATCAACTGTTCAAGCACTGTGGTTAAATAATTTCAAAGCAGTCAGTGTTATGTGTCTGTGCGTGCTGTTTGTCTATTGTATGTTCTCAGGGACATAATGATACCCAAGAGTGTCTTATAAAGATGCTAAACAATAAAATAAAATTTTAAAAATGACCTTGTTTTTGTCTTTCTTCTTTTTGTTTCATTTCTTATATATTTAATGAGAACCTACCTTAACTTCTGTCACACAGTTTTAGTTGTAGATCTCCATATTAAATGGCAAAATCTTCATATAATGATGTAGGGGTTTCCTGTGAGCCAAAAGCTCAGGCTTCAGACTCCTCTAAATGCCCTATTGATTATATTTGACAACAGTGAGACACCCTAATATGGTCATATTAGCTAGTTATATAGCATAGAAGCCCCACCCACCTGCAGGCAAAATCTTGTGTTTGTGAAGGGCAGTGATTTCAAAGAAAGCTGGATTAAAGAGAAGGTGGTCTTAAAGGGAGAGGAGCTAAAATGAACTGAGGGCTCACACAAGCCAGAACAGGTCTTCTTCTTCTCCTCCAATCCATGTCCAAGTGTCCTTGGGCAAGATACTGAAGTCCAAATGGGTCCCAGTGCATCCAGCATAGAGTGCACATGCAATAATAGAAAGCTCTTAATGGTGTAGAATAAAGCACTGTATGAATGAATGGGTGAATGCAGCTTAGCAATAAGCGCTTTGAATGCTCAGAGTAGAAAAATTTTGTAAGTACCAATCCAAATACCAAGACCCAGTAAAGGATGAATAAGGATGAGTTTGAACCAAAGCTACTTCAAAATAAAAAATATGGAGCTCAGTAGGTTGATTTGAACTACATTAAAAAGAAAACACACACACACACACACACAGACACACACAAAACCACATCAGCCGTTTGATGATTTCAACATATGCACTGTAAACCTTTGTGAAAGAATCTTAGAAATAGACTGTTTTTTCCATTTTTTAGGTGATATTTATTGCAGCATGCATATAAACTAAAGGCTCATGTCGAGGTCTAACAACTGATTTATGCAATGTTTACAGAGAACAGCAGAAACAAACTGGCGTTTTTGTTTTCATAATCACCGCCCAGAGGAACTCATCAGACATGTAACCTCAGAAAGATGAACAAATTTTCCTGCTTTTACAGCTCTGAGCTGCTTTTCAGTCTTCTCACAATAAAAACGAATAAAAGAGGCTGAGGAACGCAGGACTCATTGTTAAAAGCCTTTCTCGAGTATGATCCTAATAAGCCGAACCAGAATGAACCTGTTTCCTGAAGAGCCGAAGATCTCTCTAAAGATCCTTTAAAAGAGGAAGACAAGCAGCTGGTTTAAGTCAAGACTCCCCGTAATGAAATGTCACTGTCTGCAGGTGATAATGGTTGAATGTATAAGGTGTATAAGGTGTTGAATGTATAAGGGCTTGATAATCATGGTATTAAAAAAAAAACATCTGCATACTGTACATCTGTATTTGCATATTGTGCTAGGATTTATTTGTTTGTTGTTAAAGGTTTAACACAAAGCTTGGATTTCCAGACTGAACCCAGCTGGAACTCATGAAACCTAAATTTGAAGTCCCAAAAAGTTGATTCTGGTGATCCTGGACAGGGAGGAATGCTGTTTTGAGCGGGCAGTCAGGGAGGCCATTTACGTGAAAAGGGAAAGACCATCTCTGAATCGAGGAGGGGGCCTCGATAGAAGACATGCTGTGGAAGAGAGACAGAGATTAATAACAGATATGATTCAATGCAGAGAGGTCTATTAACACATAGTGAGTGAGAAAGGTGACTGGAAAGGAAAAACTCAATGCATCATGTGAATCCCCGGCAGCCTACGTCTATTGCATCATAACTAAGGGAGGATTCAGGGTCACCTGGTCCAGTCCTAACTATATGCTTTAGCAAAAAGGAAAGTTTTAAGCCTAATCTTGAAAGTAGAGATAGTGTCTGTCTCCTGAATCCAAACTGGAATCTGGTTCCACAGAAGAGGGGCCTGAAAACTGAAGGCTCTGCCTCCCATTCTACTTTTAAATACTCTAGGAACAGCAAGTAAGCCTGCAGTGTGAGAGCGAAGTGCTCTAATAGGATGATATGGTACTACAAGGTCATTAAGATAAGATGGGGCCTGATTATTTAAGACCTTGTATGTGAGGAGCAGGATTTTGAATTCAATTCTGGATTTAACAGGAAGCCAATGAAGGGAAGCCAAAACAGGAGAAATATGCTCTCTCTTTCTAGTCCCTGTCAGGACTCTTGCTGCAGCATTTTGGATTAGCTGAAGGCTTTTCAGGGAGTTTTTAGGACATCCTGATAATAATGAATTACAGTAGTCCAGCCTGGAAGTAATAAATGCATGAACTAGTTTTTCAGCATCACTCTGAGACAGGATATTTCTAATTTTAGAGATGTTGTGCAAATGGAAGAAAGCAGTCTTACATATTTGTTTAATATGTGCATTGAAGGACATGTCTTGGTCAAAAAGTAATGCCATCCAGAGTAAGAATCTGGTTAGATACCATATTTCTAAGATTTTCAGGACCGAGTACAATAACCTCAGTTTTATCTGAATTAAGAAGCAGAAAGTTAGCGGCCATCCAGGTCTTTATGTCTTTAAGACATTCCTGCAGTTTAACTAATTGGTGTGTGTTACCTGGCTTCATGGATAGACAGAGCTGGGTGTCATCTGCATAGCAGTGAAAATGTATACTATGGCTTCTAATGATGCTGCCTAAGGGAAGCATGTATAATGTAAACAGAATTGGTCCTAGCACTGAACCCTGTGGAACACCATAATTGACCTTAGTGGGTGAAGAGGACTCTCCATTTACATTCACAAATTGGAGTCTATTAGATAGATATGATACAAACCACTGCAGCGCAGTACCTGTAATACCTACAGCGTGCTCTAATCGCTCTAATAGGATATTATGGCATAACACATGTACTGTTTATAAGGTTGGGGAAATCTGCAGTCATTGAGGCTGAAGAAGTCACTCGGATTAGTGATGAAACGTTTCTCCCACTGAAAACGCTACGTCCAGATGAACAGAATCAACTTTTTGGGATTTCTTGGTGCATGCTCTAACATAAGGAAATTCATATTTCTGCTGCAACATTTCAAAATTATGAAAAAGAGTGTTTATATAAGAAATAACTAACTTCAGAAGAAGAGTGCAGTAAAAGAAAAGGCCTAAAACCAACAGTACGTGCCACCATTTCTGTCATTTCCTAGTCTGTTTTGTAATCCCTGAACCTTTCCCACCCGGTGTCAATCATCCAGGTACTCACCTGTTTGTATGTACTCCACAGTTTCCTTTTGTTTCCTGTCTGAGTGCAGTGGTCTCTATTTAGTACTTTTTGTGTTGCCACTGTTTCTAGTTTTTGTCCTCTTACTCTCGGTTGCCTTCCTTGTGTGCAGCCTTTTTGCCTTTTTATGGACTTTCAGAACCAGTAACACAAGCTGCTTCAAACAACAGAAACCTGATAGATTAGTGTTACATTAGTCCACATGTGACTACACATGTGAAGTCCATAAATAATAATGACAGTAAAAACCAGAATCAGGCCTATCCTTTAGCTTCTACTGTCCTGGCTAAAGTGATGGAGTTCCTTTCTTCTGGAAAGAGAGGTGCTTTAAAGTGTACTGCATCCCTAAAGAAAAAGGCTCCTCATAAAGAAGGCATTTGATGACTGATGGTTTGTCTTGGAAGTACAAAATTTGGTTTTGCTATGAAGTTGGACATTTTAGTATGCACGTCTCTAAGGAGCTTAGCACGCAGCAACCTTCAGAGCTCAAAAATGAATCTAAATGGCAAAAAGCGGCCACTTAAGGTTGGCTCCAAAAACAAGGCAGTCCCCACAGACTCTTGTGTTAAAATGGTAAAAGTTACATTATCAAAAACCATGTTTAAAGCTTACAAAAAAGTGAAATTCTAGTGTTTTATTATACTGTTACTTAGCGCTAATTAGCAGATATGTGTGTCTGTGCATCCATATGGTATATGAAGACAGCTTGCTAATTAAGCCTGATAATTTATTGCAATAAGTGCAGATAATAAGCTCACGGTTGTATTTTCAAAACTGTAGTCTACAAATTTTTGTGCAATATCTAAGAATATTTTACTATTCCTGTCAATGCACCACAGTCCTGTAGGCCTGCTTCACATTATGGTTATAAAAGGATGGGCATGTTCAGCAATAACATACAGCAATAAGCTGTCGCATTTAAATAATGCTTTATTGGTAACAAGCCCCAAGAAAATATTCCCCACATCCTTACACCACCACCAGCATCCTGAACCTTTAATCTGAGGTAGGTAGGATGGATCCATGCTTTCATGCTGTTCACACTAAATTCTGACCATCTGATTGTTAGGTTTGTTGTGGCATTATAGTTAGTGGATAGTGCTACACTTAGCATTTAAAAGAAATACAATTATATTTTATTTATTCTTAAACTAAACCAAACCCCTGGTTCAAAAAACCTTTCTTACTCCTCACAACCTGTAACCGGATGCCTAAAATCTGGTGCCGTTAACCTTTAAAACACTAAAAACACACTCTTCAGCTTAATGTATTTAGTTTCTGACTGGCAAAGAGATCCAAGATCAGTCTGCCAGCATGAGTCAGCGTGCCCTGAAGGAAAATGGCAGTATCCATCAAGCCAATTACGCTAACACAGAGGAATGAAATACGCCCCTGGTTTATTATAGCTGAGCATTTAGAGGAAAACAACTGAGAAAGCACCTCCCATTCTCTGACTCACTCAAGTTATTATGTTTCCACTGGAAGGAGACGCACCAGACATAACCTGCATCTGAGCGGGGTGGTGGTACAGGGAGCCAAACTGGAATACTGAGCCTTCAATCTGCAGGACGAGTGAAATCCCGACGGGAAGTATTGCTATAGAATTAAGCGAAACACTTTTGGCAACCTGCTTGTTGTGTTTTTGGCTTCACTCAGAGAGAAAATGGCCTCCGGATCAGAGGCCAACCTCCACTGTCCCGTGTGTTGTGATATCTTTAAAGATCCAGTTCTGCTTTCCTGTAGCCACAGCTTCTGTAAAGTCTGTCTCCGGAGATGGTGGAGAAGGAAAGAAGCACTCGAGTGTCCTGTTTGTAAGCGCATATCTGGGAAGAAACACCCACCTTGCAACTTGGCACTGAAGAATCTGTGTGAGGCCTTTTTACTGGAGAGTGACCAGAAGTCTGAGGCTCTGTGCCGCCTGCACTCAGAGAAACTCAAACTTTTCTGTTTGGACCACCAGGAGCCAGTGTGCCTAATCTGCAGAGACTCCGAAAATCATGCAAATCATAAGTTCAGACCCGTTGATGAAGCTGCACGTGATCGCAGAGACGAGCTTCAAAAACACCTGAGGCCTTTACAGGAGAAGCTGAAGCTCTTGAAAGAAACTAAAGGAAACTACACCCGAACAACAGAACATGTTAAAGTCCAGGCTCAAGACACAAAGAAGCAGATTAAGAAGCAGTTCAAGAGGCTTCACAAGTTTCTAGAAGAGGAAGAGAAGGCCAGGATCGCTGCTGTGAATGCAGAGGAAAGGCAGAAACGTGAGGTGCTGATGGAGAAGATGGAGGTTCTGAGAAGAGAGATAGCAGCTCTTTCCCAAATTATCAGAGCAACAGAGGAAGAGCTGAGAGCTGAAGACACCTTCTTCCTAAACAACTACAAGGTTACAGTAGATCAGGTCCAGGAGCATCCCCTGATGGGTGATCCAGAGCTTCTTCTAGGAGTTTTGCTGGACCAGGCCAAACACCTGGGCAATCTGACCTTCAACATCTTGAACAAGATGGCTGAGGCCAGCTCGTACACTCCTGTGATTCTGGATCCAAACACTGCCCATCCGAGACTCAACCTGTCTGAAGATCTGAGTGGTGTTAAACAGGGACGGACAGTAGAGTGTCCCAACAACCCGGAGAGGTTTGACAGCTTCTGCATCACCCTCGGCTCTCAGGGATTTAACTCAGGGGTTCACAGCTGGGAAGTTGAACTTGGACACAGTTCACACTGGATCCTGGGCGTGGCACCAGAGTCAGTCCAAAGGAAAGGACATTTAGGCTCGCACTCTGGGTTGTGGACAATGGAGTTTAGTAAAGGTAAATACAAAGCATCCTCACCATCAGATTCAGTCTCGGTTCTTTCAGTGTGGAATAGGATCAAGAGGATCAGAGTTTGTTTGGACTGTGACACAGGGGTGCTGAGTTTCTCTGATCCCAACAGTCTCATATACTCCAACTCATGTACCTCCACCGAGGCCCTGTTCCCAGTTATAGGCACAAGTGATAAACGCCTATTGAAGATACTACCTGAAACAATAATATTACTAAATAATACCTGTTAGAACCTTAGATTCCGACAGAGAGGATAATGACCTATTGGTGTGTGGACTACTATTTTGAAGCCTTTAGTAATGCGGTCAGATATGGACAAAATTTCCATATTTGGATGATGGTGGAATACCAAGTTATCAGCTAAAGCTAGTTAGCTTGGTTAGGTTTTGGACAATGACATGTTTTTTCTAGTTTTGCCACCACAGTGGCTTTTACATCTAAATAAATCAACATCAACTATGCTTCAGATCATGAGCTGTTGTTTTCTGTCTAAAATGCTTTGCTAAATTTACATCTTAATGGCTTAACATAAAGTTGAGTGTGGTTCCACTCATTACAGTCAAAAAGAAGCATGAAGCAGGATATGATGAATGCTTAGAAAACCAATGAACATTTTTATATTGCAACTTTATTAAACAAAGTATATTCCATATCGAACACTCAGTAAAAGCTTTGCCAAACATTACTGGCCTCTGAAAAACATTCACAGAGAAAAGAACTCAATTTAGTCTGCAGACATTAAACAGTCCTAACCACCGCCACAGCATCATAGTGTCAGGTTATTAAGTATTGTAATATCTGCTGCAGAGGAAAGCCTTCACAGACGGAAACCTGAGACAAGCTCCTTCTGATGATGAGAAAATACATAGAAACAGCTAGATGGATGATATGGTTTCCATGGTGACTGCACCTTGGGATAAACTGACCAGTCAGAGGATAAAATAAATAACAAAATGAAACATCTTGAAAAAAACAAACAGCATCACTTCATTCCGATGCATCGTATTCCTTGGTGCCTCAGAGCTCTGATGTTGAGTTTGTTTTGATTCTGCACCGCTCTCAGTAGAGCACCAAACAAGGATTAATCCGCCGCTGAAAATATTCCCCAACAAAGTTTATTCGTTTTTAACTAAAACTACAGCGCAAGAGCTGTTTCAGGAAATCACTTTTTTTGTGTGTTTATGCACAGGAACTAAAAGGGCTGGTGTTGGGGGCTACATACACTGAGACTATGAACAGGTTTTTGTTTTTTCTTCTGAGTTTTGAGGCTTTAAAGAAGAGCACTGTCTATTTTTTTTTTTTTGTTACCTCTTTTATGAAACATTTTTTGAGCTCCTTACTGATTTTCTGAGGTTGCTTCAGAAATATGTGAACCTGAATTCTAATAAATACTTATGGGTTTTTATCTTGTGCTTTTGCTCTGACAGTGGTCAAATTTTAAGACTAGTAATGTTGCGAAAATGCTTATTGACTCTTGTCAGCCTGGTATCTTACTCTAATGACCAGGAACTAGCAGAAACTGCTAAATCGGCTCAAAGTGCTACATTTCTCAGTCATTTCAGTTTTCTAACAGGCTCCCAGCTGAAGCCTCATGTTTACTATGAATCAGAAAAAAAGCACTAAATATATTTCTTGAATTCTTAAAATGTCAATTGTTGAGGTTCAAAGTCATGTATATGTACTTTTATCATAATTTTACCATTTTACAGTTTAACATATAACGTGTAACATATAACATTTAACAGTTTAACTATACTTTTAAGGTGCCTTTCAAAGAAGAAAATCATGAACTGATTTAAACGGAAATAAAGGGATTGTGTATTCTCCTCTGGGCAGGAGGGAAAAAAATAAAGTTCTGGGGACAATAAAAGAGTTAGTCTCTTGTGAATTGTTTGAATTTGCGGAGAGAAAAGATGAGGAAGAATAGAAGGAAGAGCAGGTGTTTAAAAGTGTGTAACAGAGTTTAAAAAAAAAGGCACAGGGCAGAGCTGCAGGTCGTTCTATCAGTGGAAGGAGAATCCGGAGGGCGGCAGGCCGCCACACCACTGCCTGATGAACTCGAGGACGTCCTGACACTCTGGACTGTGAGTGGTCTGTGGGGAGGTGGAGGAGAGACAAACACAAACAACAACCCATCAGGAAAGACAGGTGAGAAGGGAGGTAAGGATGTATGTCTATTCATCTGCTAATTCAAACTCAAATAAGCACCACTGTTTTCATTTCTCTCGATGTGATGAACTAATTCAGTATTGTAAGACTCAGGAACGTTAGGCCTCAGTTTCATGCTTTGCCAGTTGGCAACCACCAGTTGCAGGGGAAAAATGTGTATTCCCAAGTCAGTTAACAAGTAGTTGCTAGAAGTTGCTAAGTGAACTCAATCGCTAATGCCCCATTCACCTGGTCTCTAGCTGGTGACCAGTGGCCCCATGTAACCACTGGTTGCTAGGGGAAAGTATCTATTCTGCAACAAATTGGCAAGTGGTTGTTGGCAGTCACTATCACATAAGAAGTTGCAAAGATGTATATGGTGCTGCACGGAAATTCTCTTTCAAATTGCTTTGGTTGTTAGCTGGTCGCCATGTTGACTTGTAGTTTGCATAAAAGACATTGACTTGTCTGCATGCATTCAGTATCTACCGGCCAAGTTTTAGTGAAACTGTGAAAAACGTAAATGGGAAATGAAGAACATTCGTCTTCAAAGTAAAAGTTGCACCATGAAGGTAAGGTAGAACTTTTATTTTGAAGGCATATTGCTGTTTCCATTTTATGCTGTACTTTTGCAAATTTGGAGAGTACATGACGAGCGTTTGCACATAACTCTGTGTCTCCACGCAAACTATGCTAGCAAACATCCTAATCTCAAACAGGTTTCTGGTGTAGCACCTTCTTAGTGACCGATTTTACTTAGCAACTAGCCAGCAGCCTCCAGCAACTGCCTAATGACTGGTGGTGGTGCCCAGCCAATCTTATTTTTTGCAGAACATCTTGAAGTAACACAAACATGATATTATCAACAGTAAAATACAATTTAGAGTTATAAGAAGTCATTGTTGGGCTCTAACTCATGCACCATTATGTTTTTTTTTCTAGTCATAATGAATCATAATTACAATCCAATATTAGCATTTTCACTAAAGAGAGTTGAACCTGAAAGAAACCTTTTCTTCATGTCTTTGCTTAGAAAAAAAAGAAAAGAAAAGTTTTGAGTACTGCTCCGTGATGGGAGTTCCTTTCTCTCTCATCCAATTTTAAGTTGAGGACAGACGATCTGGGTAAGTTTTAGAAGTTTTAGGAGTTTTGAGTTCCTCAAAAATAATCAAAACTCCTCAAAACCTTGAATGACACTGCATTTAATTACAGTCCTTGTGGAGTCAAATACACTCCTGAGGTTTTTTTATTCAGAAAGAAGGAGAGATCTGTTTGTGTTGTTTTTATATGCACGGAAATTTTTCAGCTTACAAAAACACAGTTTCTCTGTTTGATCTCACCTTCGTGGCCATGAGGAATTTGTTCCAGTCTTCCTTGTTGGCCGCTTTCCCCGCAGCAGAGAACTCGATTTTATTCCTCAGCACGGGGTAGCCTGAAAGCAGGAACACCACAGAGCGAGGCTACACGCTGTGTCTGACTGCACAGTCACGCAGCAAACTGGAGAATCAACACTTACAGCAAGGCCACAGCATGTTTTGTGTATGATAGCGTTCTGTTATATAGTAGCTATCATTTCATATTAAAATTTAAGAAAGAAAATCGTTGAATGGTCCATTAGGTTTTAAATAAAGGTTCTTGAAGTGGACCTATTATACATTTCTTTCTCTGTCACATATATACTGTTTTATTTCTGGATCTTAATATTACACAAGGCCACAGTTTCATGTCAGTGCTGTTCACAGTGAGAGATGATATGCTGATCAAACCTTCTGTTTGTGACAGGTAGCCAATCAAAAGAACGTTGGCTTTAAGGTTGCGGAACTAAAAAAAAGGTGAATTGCGTGGCTGCACTAAGGTTCAGTATAAGATATATAAGAGAATAACAAAAAGCTTCACTAGTAGAGACCAAGAGTACAAACATGAAGATAGAAATTAGCAAAATAGGTCTCCTTTAAATACAGATTACCTTCTTCAAATAACACAGAGGTGAAAATTGAACATTTATTTGAGAACAAATCCATCTTAAATCTCCAAAACACCTCAAACAACAGCCCTACACTTTCCTGAATTTAGATTTCATTACATCAACATACACACGTTAAAGCATGTGTGAAATCTTGTGCATTGCAAAGTGGATTAAAATTCAAAATCCCCAATGACGCCATACTTTATCTTTTTAGTAAATTAGATGGTGTGTAAATGTCCGCACTGTATGCAAACATCATGGGTGTGAGAAGAAAGTTTAACAATAGGTAAACTATAAAAGCTCCAAATAACAGAGAACATGTTGCAACTTTATGGTAATTACAGTATTTTTATTAAATTATTTCATGTTTTCCACAAAATAAATGATGAAACTTTTCTTCTTGCTTTTTGCTTTTCTCTGTTGCATCACATCAGTTTGCAGTTTTTTCCCCCTCTGATCTCTTTTCAATCTTTGAATTTAACAAAACTTTGATAAGTCTTGGACATGCTTGAGTGTTTCTGTGTGTGCGTGTGTGTGTTACCGGTGAGGACGCAGGGCAGCGAGCGAAGGCCGGTGTTGGCGGCCACCAGCGAGGCTTCGTATGTGTTCCTCTCGTCACGTGGCAGTACCTGCTCAAGCCGATGGTCCATGGACACCATCAGCACCCAGTCGCGGATCTGGTCCCGCTGGGTGACCTGTAACACACACGCTGTTTTCAGACAGCTTTTCTAAACATTGCTCATTGCAGCTGAGCCGCATGTCAGGTTGAGTTCGATTTTTTTACATTAAAAAAATACAGTTTGTGTGATGTCAGCCTGCAGTGATATGAGTTTCCTACACAGAAACTCAGTGACTGTGTCATAAACAGGAATAAGTTGAGCTTGTTCAGACAAAAGAAGACTTTTGGACAAAGCAATCTTAAATGAGCTGTTATATAGTTATTATTATTCTTTTCAACTTCTCTAACCCCAACTCCTAAACCCCCCTAAATTTTAGTCATCATATTTAAGAAGATATATTCAAAGATAATAAAAATAACTAATAAAAACAAGCTTTAATGTGACCTATAAACTATAAAATGTGAAATATGATTTTTGTTAAGAGGGCCTGATTTGGCCCACAGGCCACCTGTTTGCCTGCCGATACTTTCTAATTTGCAGCTACTGCGACCCTGCAGCTTAAGACTGGGTGCTTAAATGGAGCGATCTGTCATCTGTGCTCATTTGTAAAGAATATCACAGAGGAATGTGACACTAACTGGACCAGATCTGATTTGTAGCACATCACCAATATTGTCTTCATCTATCAGTCTGAGCGCAGCGCATCCAGTGGGATATGTGTTTGGTGGGCGGTGATGATGTCTTACTGTGACGCAGAGTTTGGTGGGAACAGGAACCTCAAAGGGAATGTCGGTGTCTAGGAAGTCGGTGTGGTCCAGAGTGTCCAGAGTCCCCTCGTCAATGCCCTGGACAACAAAATCAGCCAATCACAAATGAAAAGATTCAATTTTAAAGTCTTAAAAAATATAAAAAGTTTCTTTGGCAAACTTCCTGTTTTACACATTAAATGTTCAGATGGTGTAATGGTGTTATAATGGGATTTTGCTGGTATTCACAGAATACATAACAGAAAGGTCACAAATAAAGATTTCTACAATACATACATCGCACAGATCCAGAAAGTGGTTGAGAAAGATGAAGGCCATGTTTTCCCAGCCAACAGCCTGCCAGAAATAAAAACATAACACGTAGAATCAACACTAGACCGAGAGAATCTGCTCCTTCAAAAAGATTGTCCTCTAATGGCCAATGGCCAATCACCAATAGAGCAGAGTTAAAGGCTTGTAAGTAGTCATGGACTACCTGAAGTATACAATGCATTTTTAAATGTATTTCAGTCATTGAATATCCGGGAATATTACCGACTTTGTGGAGAAAACTCATTGAATTTTGTGGTCTAAGAGGAACATTTTAGACTATGAACCTGCACCTGGAACTAAAAAAAACATCAGCACTACCGAAGCAGAACAGCTGCACCTCGTCCTCTCTGATTGGTGGACTCACCTTGCAGGCCAGGCCCGCCTCATAGAAAGCCTTGTCCGCAGGAACGAGCTCAGTGTGACGCAGCAGAGACACGGAGAGCTTGGTTGCTATACTGATCTGAAAATGCACAGCAGAAGAAGAGAGCACTTAAAAAAACCCCAAAGTAAAGCTTCCTAAATATCATCATCAGTTACCTAGCAGAGGTTTAGATTTGTACCATGACATGGTCTTTTTTTGTCTTGCTCCCTGATATAATTTAACTGATATTCATACTCGTGTTTCTAAGTGTTCACATTTTTCTAGAGTCTCCTCCTGTTTCGTCTATCTGTTTGTTTCTTTGTCTTCCACTGTTCTCACTTCCTGTTTTATTTTGGTAATTATCTCTTTGTGCATCCTTCCTGTGCTTTTTTTAAGACTGCCTGGCCAAGTCTCAACTATGTTCACCTGTGCACATTCAGCTCTGTGTATTTTTAGTCCTTTCTTTTTGTTTGTCCACTTGGTAACTCCCCTCATGGATTCCTGTTTAGCTTAGGTCAGACTATCATCACTGAAGTCTTCTATAATGTCCCGTGGGGTCTGGTTCCCGGTGACTTTGTCTTCTCTCCCAAAATGAAAGGCAGAGATCGAGTATACATCACAGATGGCAATGTCCAGGTGGTCAGAAAGAGGCTTACGGGAGGACATCTAAAAATAGAAGAAGCAGTACTGGAAGCATCCAAGGTGCACCAGGGGATGACCTCGGGACCAAAATGAAATGTGGTCACGTTTTTATTTTTCTGAGCAAAGACACAGACCTTTTTTCTTGCAATACATACATGCTCTAAAAACACTGAAAAATTTGAAGATAAATTTTGTCTAAAACTAGTCAGAAATCAAGTGACCTTTCGTGAGGGGAAACATGACTGTAGGAGTTAGTTTAGATGATATTTTATGATGATTTGTGCGGACAAAAATAAACCAGCGAATAGCGTGGAAGGAGGTGGCAGGCAAATGTTGCCTTGCTGGTTACATTTTCTGCAGCTCACATGGTGGATCTATCCACAATACAAGGTGTTTTCGCCTGGTTATCATTCACATCCGTCACTTCTCTAACCCAACATCATCTATGCTGTTACCACAAGACTCCAGGCTTCACAGCGCTTTGTTCTATTGTTGAATTCTCACAAATTTTGCGCAACTTTTACAAAGTCATTTTCAAAGATGTCCTCATTCTTAAATATTCTGTATTTAGGCAGGTGCTGTTTGTGTTTTCATACCAGCTGCTCGACTCCTTTAGCAGCAGATCTTGTGGCGTAGTAGTGAGAGATTAGCAGCATCTGTTCAAAATCTTCATGAGCTGGAGTGTTTGCCTCGGTTGATTTGGAAATGTTCTCACACTGAAATCACAGCAAACAGAAATTAAAACATTAAAAATTGAGGCATTTTATGAGGACGAACTTATTTTCATGTTTTTGAAATGGATCGATAAAGGCATTTACTAATTTTCATTTACCAGTTGGAAGAAGAAATTGCGGAGGTCGGCGAACATGCGGTAGGACTCCGGTCCATCGGTGTCGGGAAGGTTAATCAGATCCAGGAACAGGCGTTTGTAGATGTTAAAGTTCTGATTGTAAAAAATGGCAAAGCTCGTAAAAAATAATAAACAAGCGATGTCTCTTTTTAATCATGTTGTTAAAGATGTAATAAATATCAAAATATCTTCTTTTTTAAAAAAATAAAATACAGCTGGCTTTTCACAGTCAGTTTGCTTTTTATTTGTGTAAATATAATTTCTTAAAGTCACTGATATTATTGTCTATTGAAATAATTTGGAACTGACTGACTCAAGAGCCATAAAAATCTGTAAACCAGGGCTCTAACTGCTTAAGGTAAGATAGAGTTTTGTTGTAAATACCTCTTTATAGCAAACAAAAATACTGGTGGCGCCCACTGCTACCCCTCAGCCTCCTAATAGATACACCTATGGTTTAATTAGAAAATCTTGGGTAATTTTCAGAAAACTTGACATCTGACCTTTACCTTTCAAACTCGTCTCAGATTTTGCACCTATGGTATCAATTTAAAAATCCTATATCGTCTCAGTCTCAAGTTCTTGCATTCACAAACTTAGGTGTCCATGCCACCTGCCTGTCTAGCAGGGTGATGACAATACAGCTGAGGGGTAAAAACTGAAGGAGAAATTGGTTTATTATGCTTAAGGACACTAGCTGTTTGCCTTTTGTGGCACTAATTGAGTCTCTCACTGTATATTACAACAAAGTCGACAATCTTGGCAATCAATGCAATCTTGTCGACACTGAACTGCATATGAACACGTGGGTTGTTTGAAAGTATGCAAACATCCCCATCATGCCAAAATCTTGCACAAAATACACCACACCCCAGTCTACACCATTCTTGTGTTTTGTCTTGTTTTTTGTTTGTGGTCTCTCTATGCTTACTTTATCTTTTCTTTGCCTAACTGGCCACAGCAGAGAGGCAAAGCGTAAAATGGACATGGTGGACTGGTGTGTCTATTACACGTTTTGCTGTGATACTTGGTTGGAATATTCATACAATTTCACCTTCTATGAAGACTACAAAACTAAGAGTAGATATTCTACATTAAAGAGGGAAACTTGGGTTATCAGGCAGTGTCCCTTTAGGGTACCCACTAGGTGGAAACGGAATTAGCTATAAGAAGTGTGTGTGTACCTGAGGGTTTGGTGGTACTCCGTGCTGTATGTAGAGCTGGAGAGCCTTTGGAGCTTCCTTATCCTTAATGAGATGTGTTGCGTACAGAGCAATGTACTTATGGAGGATCTGAAAGGTCTGACAAAACACAACACAAAAATTATGAACCCTGACAGAAAAAATGAGGTCAATGAGGCCTGTTAATGTTTTTCATAAACAGAACCGTTGACTAGCCAAACGAGCAAACAAGACCAAAAAGCACGACAAAAAAAAAGGGTTGCCTCAGCAGAAAATAATTGTCCATGAGCACCCGAATATGCTTCATCTTGTGTGACAGAAATGCCCATGCAGGCCTTATTTGTCTGAATATTGCCACAGTGCGGGGATGAGTTTAGCTAGTTCATAAAAAAAACTGCACATTAAGGCCCACTGGAGGGACACATAAATCAACATAAACTACTTAGCTGCTGCAAAGTTGCTTTTCTGTCTGATATCACCAGGGTTGAATCAGGGGGGACTTTGGATGGGACAGAACCCCCACCCAAAACAAGAACCACCCCCTCAGTGCTGAAAAGTGTTCGATTAATGTCTCAAATTAACTTGTAACACAATTTGAGAAAGCTCCAAAGTGGATCATCTCATTTCCAGACATGGACACTTTGGATTCGGCTCTAAGAAGGATTGGAAGTGCTTTCCTGGAGCCTCGCAGCACATTTTTACAGGAGGTAACAACAAATTACCCTTAGCTGCAGCTAGGACATGGTTTAGTCCCCTTTGTTTCTGTTGTGGAAAATCTTAAATAAAATTGCAACCACCAGTGAGGTTTATTAAGGAAAAAGAAAAAAAAACGCTGCAGTGGAGAAAACATTCAGGTCAAACACCAAAACAGTTTTCTGAGGAAGGACACCCCCCCTGAACTCTTTTATACCTTCTCAAACACTCTCAAACAAAGAACATTCCACATCAGATCATATATCCCTATACCTTCAGTCCAGCTCATATTTGACCCTCTCCCACTCTAAGAAAAATTACAACCACCAGTCATCGGTCTGACTGTACATGTTGTTTTTGTCCCTGCTTTTTCAACTGGGGCACCTGCTCATCACCTACCTGCATCATAAAGCTCCAGACCTGAACTCTACTCAGTGATTGTTTCATCCCCTAATGTAGTACTGGCATCACTTAACCTCTAGTTTATCAATTGCTCACTGCTTTGTCTAAGCATCTAACAACTTGACCTCACCGGTTATCTGCTTTCTCTAAAATTGCCTGGGATTTTAGCCCGCTGCCTATATGTGTAATACCTTATCAGAATCACTGGATTCCCTGTAGATTTCCCAACATCATCGCTCCATCCTTACTTCCCAACAAATTCTCACAAAGTTCCTGGTTGTTTGAAGAAAGGATGAATAACTCTTTCCCCTGTGCCTGCTTTAGAGTGCACTTGTTTTAGAACTTTAAAACCCTGATTTGAGCAAAAGTTGTTTGCCTAACAACCTCAAAAACAAAAAAGGTGACAATATAATATGAACTCTTAACGACATCAAACAAGACATACCTGTTTGGATGCCGTCTCCAGGCACTTCTCCCACTGGCCTCTTTCTGCGTAGATGTCCAGGGCCGCCATGACATCCACTCCCACCAGCTGAACAAACACAGTCACCAAAAATAAAAACAAACAGCTTTTTCAGCTCTAAGAAACACAGCATGAAACTTGAAATTAGGCCATTACATTTTCTGTCTTTCTCTGCTCATATTTATCAAATGGCACTGGCAAAGTAAACAACTCGGAGACATGTAGGGCTCCACAGAGCAGTGAAATGGTGCAGGAAATACAGCAATCATTGTAAAATCATCTCAGTGAAACGCAACAATTCTTATTCGGGGAGGAACATGCTGCTGTTTACTACAGAAATGGATCAAATGAGAGATATTTATCTCTTTTTGCTTTATATAGACGTTACACCATCTTATTTTTCTGGACCAAACTGCTTGGAGTGATTTTGGAAGCTGAATTTTGTCATAATTGGGTGAATATTAGCTTGATAACATGTCAGCTTTTCTTTATTAGTTTGGTTCAGGGTGTCATAAAGTCTATACTTGTACTTACAGACTCCACTCTGCCCTGGTTTTTAAGGTGCTCCTTGTACTTCTGGTCCACGTAGTCCTCATACCTGTCAAATATCAGATTCATAAGAAACAGGGCAGAGAGGCACGCATGCTTAATAAAACTGATATGACATTGAAAAAATAACCAGCATGTCTTCGTCTTTCTGTTCGCTTCTTCTATTCTGAGTTTTAATTCAGTGTCGGCCCTTGTCTTTGTTGCTGTTCTGGCCGTAATAACTATGATACACTCGAGTGTTTGTGTGTGTTTGTGTGCTTTCAAACCTCGGCTCCAGCTCCTTGGCGACTCTCTTGGCTTTGTTCCACTCCTCACCCTCAATAAAGACATCGATTGCCTCTTTGATGAGGTCCATGTTTAAGTAGAGCTCAGCAGCCTTCAACAGGCAAATACAAACATGGACGCAGGAAAGAGGCAACCGGTCAGATATTTGATGCTTGGACATATTAAGAGCATATATATTTGGAGTGTGCGTATGTGTATTTTTTTATTAACTGCATCTACGTGTGTTTTCACTCACGGCGTTGAACTTCCTCAGCTGTGCGAGTCGTGGTCCGACCACCTGGATCACCTCCACCGCTACGTCTGCTGTCAGGAACTTGATGGACAGCTCTGCCGCCTGGACATATGCACACAGCAAATGCACATGCCAAACAGTACAGGACACACAAAAAGACACACAAAAAGGAAAAATCAATTCAAACCATATATAGAAATATACCATTTAGTTTTGTCATTATTTTGTTATCCAAGTCTGCTGAAGACGTTTCTTTTCTTTTTCCTTTTTGCAATTATTTCATGAAATAGAATCGAGGTAGGCAACGCGTTTTTGGTATTAATGGGCAACAAATCCATGAAACCCTTTTGATAGATTCTGCATTTCCTTTTCAGCAACCTCTCTGTTTTCTGGTTTGAGAAAATGTAGCTTGTGACAAGAGAGTTTAGTCTGGATAGGAAGACAGAAAGAGTGGGTACCATATGAAGATAAAGCCAGTGCTGATTTATTTTATCTTCTGCATATGGACTCGGTATTAGTGGTATTTACTTTTCTGCACTTACTAAGCACTCAAGGCACCCGACTCACACTCACACATATACACACATACTGTGATTCATCCTGATCTTGAACACATTCACACATGTCGTCATGCAGATAGGAGAAGCCCGGGATCGAACCACTGACTGGACATGCAGCTGAACGTCTGTTTCCGCTCCACTGCCATGAGGATAGAGACAGAAAACCTTTACCACTTCATACAATAATACCTGCCACAATATTCATTATGGACTTAAGCTATTTCCTATTTAATTACTATAATTTTCTATTGTTTTGTATCTGTTCTGTGATATTGATTTTAATGAACTACATTTTTTTTAAATGCTGTGGGTGCTGCAGCACAATATTTTTCCAACTTTTTCGATAAAAAATATTTATTGTGAGTTATTTTTCCTACTTTAAGTGTATTTTATTCTAATTTTTTGCATTTTTTTCTCAGTCACACACATGTTTAGTATGTGTATGTACACAGAGACATAATGTACTAAACTTGTTTTTGCTCCTGTTTTTTTCTCCTTACAATATGTCTTTGGCATTTTTGATATTCTGTACAGCAAAAATATTATGAAGCCAAATGTAAACAAAAAGTAGTAGCAGTTCTTTCATAACCTTTTCAGGACACAGTTAAGAAAGTGGGTGGGGCTACTGATGTTTTTCCACCAGTTTCTGAGCCACCGCAGTGTGAGAAATGGTACATATTTAAAAACTGCCTCTTTTTACCACTGCTGTTTTGCCCTACCAGTACTGATACTGATGATGTCATACTTCGAGTGAGAAAGAGTTCAACTTCTTCAACTGTTTAGCTCATGACATTAAAAAGATATTAAAAGATATCTTTGCAATGATGATAATATAAAATTGTCATGATCTGTCATCTCAGAAAGTAATATAATGTCACCGTAATCATTATATAATCCATTTGATTCTGATTGTGAGGATAGTTGGTGATACATGAACTGACTTTGCTGTTTGTGTCTTGAAGAAAAAGTCTTTAATTCTTCTAATGTAATATTTCCAATATGGCTGTACTTTGTATTTCTATCTATTTTCATTAATAGTTAACTGGTTAATTTATAAATATATTATATAAATAGCACAAAATAAATGTCCACATTTCATTTTCACAGGTTTAAACAGAGAAACTACAGTAATCTAATTTAAAAAGAAACAAACACCATAAAGCAGGAAAAGTTCACATTTGAGGAACTAAAAACAGTTTCAGATTGAAAAACTAAACGGCTGTAAATGAGACTGCAGAATTCTTTTAGCTGTAATTATAATGTGTATTTTTTTTTTTTAAATCATTGTCCCTTTTAAACAACATCTGTGTAATCTCTGATTTAGCACTTCTACATTTAAATAAACTAGAATCAGCTACTTCTGTGAGGCGTTTGGCATGTTTGATAGCACTCACTTTCACCTATTAAATATAATGTGTCTTGAAAAAACAGATAATTGGAATAAAGGTCATTATGAAGCTCACTACAGGAAGGAATCAAAAGTTCAAAACTTAAATCAGTGTATCGCCTGACTCATCTGTAATGCAGATGCAGCGTTTTCTGACCTAATGAAACTCACTCGGGGAAAAAACAATCTATTGATCTCTGTGATCTCTTCAAGACCTCTCCTTTACAATCACTGAGATTGACCATTCACATTTCAAATAATCTGACCTCTGCACTTTAATCAATAACATGCAGTATGTGCTGCGTATCTTCCTGCTCACAGCAGAAATCACCTATTGATGTTGGTGACATAGTGACCTTTCGCCCTTCTCCACCTTTATTGGTACTGTTGACTACAATTAAACATCTATTCTGTCCTTCATCCACTACAGTGCTTAAAGTAAAAATGAAAAGTAATTACTGATGCTGTCTAAATATAGGATCTACAGTAGGCCCATTAAAGGTCATGGTTTATTTCTGGACTGTTTTTGCAGAACCAGAGAATAAGTTACTGAATAATTTCCTTCTTCAGGGAAATAAAGACTGTTTGAAATGGTTATAAATCACTGTCTGTAGTTTTTATGTCATGAAAGCTCAAACAGTACAGCGATGCCAAAGATAAAATGAACACTCCAGGGAAAGCGGCTCAGAGGAAGACAGAGAAAACTATGAGGAGTGGACAGACCTTTGCAGAGACCTGAACCCTCGACCGCAGCCTTGAAGCCAAACTGTCAACTTACTACAGATTGTGATTTATTTCTAAAGCAGCGCTAAATTTAGACCACCTTTTTTCGAGGAGATTTGGTGGTTTTCTTTTAAGATTTAACACAATGTAAGCAGATATTTTCGGCAGGTTGACAAATCGAGTTAATACTGTTAATCTAGGTGAAAAGGGGATTCTCACAATCTGAGCTGCAGTAATGTTTTAATTTATTGCATTTCAAAATATGAATAAGGTTTCCGCGTGCATCTAGGGCAAAGATCTGAAAATAATTAATTTATCCTTTAGATGGTTTGGACCTTTTGGAGTGTTTGTGGTGTAAAAATGAATTCTGTGAATAATATTTAACTGCAAAAGCTTGTGATGACTGTTATACTAGAAGGTTAAACCTCCCACTCACTAACTTAACCCCTTATGCCTAGTGTATCATATTTGTGTAGTTTTTTTGTGAGTTTTTGAGACTTCTACATCAGCAGTGGGATTTCCCCCCCCTGATAAAACCTAAATAAATTGCACAATACATCCATCCATCCATTGATTTTCTTCCACTTATCTGGCGATAGGTCGCGGGGGCAGCAGCCTAAGTAGAGAAGCCCAGACCTACCTCTCTCTAGCCACCTCCTCTAGCTTGTCTGGGGGAACATTAAGGCATTCCCAGGCTGCCCAGGAGATAGTTTTTCCAACCTGTCCTGGGTCTGCCCCAGGGTCTCCTCACAATGTATATATATGTTTTTAATTCTATAAGACATTTTCACCTATATTCAGGGTAAGATCTTTTTAAATACGCGTAGGTTAAAGGCTAACTTTTGGTTTTTCAAACCTGCCTCTATAATAAACCCATAACAGACTTAAAAGCTCTTCTTTATTCAGTAGCAACTACACATGTAAAAAACTTACTATTAATTTCATATTGTTAAAAAGAACTAATGATCATGTGAATTAACAGTTCTATGCAGTTGTTTTTCCTTTTTACCTTCATCCAACACTTCTCCATCAGGGCTGTGTTTGAGTCATCTTTAATCTTCAAGTAATACTCCACGGCCCGGGAATATTCACCTGACTGCTCCCACTCTCTCGCCTGCTCCAAGAGGCCCTCCACACCCCTGAAACCACAAACAAACACACAGACTCACATAAACAGGCACAAACAAGTCCCCTTCATGTGATTGTCATTTTAAATCTTTTCCTAATCCATAATAAAAGCAAACTCACACATGCTTTTATTTCTTCATGAACCAACTCTCTTTTTTAAAATTGAAAATTTTAAACATTTCACAACTTTAATTATTTTTTATGTTATTTTACTAGTTCATAACAACACAATTATGGCACAAAATAGTTAATGCTATAATAATAACCACCATTACTAAATGGTAAATTTGAGTTAATTGTGTCAATGCTAGGGTTCCTTTATAGTCGATTTACTCGGTACAACACATATAGTATGGGATATCACGCCCCCATTTGTCCTGGCTGAAGAAATCTCTATTCACACCTTTAAGGCGGATGAACTCAGACAACATGCGTAGGGCCCTGCCTACACATATACCCCCTGCCATCACAATCAGCCCTCAGTTCTTACGCTCTTCACCTCGCTAAGAGCATATCTGCTGAGTTGGGCTAGCTAGTTACTGCTAGTTAGCTCTGTTGTCTGCTGGCATAAGTTAGCCTTCACTTTGGCAGTTAAGCTAACTGCCTTGTTGGTGTTAGCCTTCACTTCACAGCTGGTGTGTAGGCTGCCCACGGAGCACTAATTTCAAATCTTCCTATGCAGTGCTTTGCTTTGCGTTATGGGATGGATATCAAACCAAAGTGAACAAAACAGAAATTTTCTGTTTGCCACTGTCCTCAGTGCAGTTTCTCTTTGCATGATAGTGACCAGCAATGGTGCCTCCCCTGTTTGCCTGGGGATTGTCCAGGTTAGGAGAGCGCTGACTAACCTGAAGTCTGTGTGCTTCGTTGCCAGCTCCATCACTCAACCCTGGAAAGATGCAAAGATGACTTTGCAGAGAAAGTTCCAGAGGAGGCTAATAGTAACCGCATCTTGCATGCTAGCTACCGGTGGGAGCCCGGGCTACTGCACCAGGGACCTTGGATTGGTAGAGTGTCATTTCACAAGGTGGTGTCCACAGATCCTTCCCTAAGAGGGTGGGGAGTTCTGTTCGATGGCGCATCAGTGAGAGGGGTCTGGACACAGACGTAAGGCTGCTAGCTGTGTTCTTAGCTCAGGCATTTTTGTCCAGTTCTGAGGGGCCAACATTTCCTAGTCAGGGTGGATAATTCAACAGTGGTCTCTTACATAAACAGGCAGGGAGGGACATGCTCCCTTCCCCTGTTAAAGCTGTCTTGCTCTATGGTGCAGTGTTCGATTTCTGTCTCTAAGAGCAACCCATGATCCAGGCCATCTCAACCTGAGGCCAGACCTTCCCTCCGGGAGTGTCTCCCGGTGAGGGAATGGAGGTTGCACCCTTTGATACTGGCCCAAATACGGGATCTATTTGGCAAGGCGAAAGTAGATCTTTTTGCCTCCAGGGTGAACACTCACTACCCCCTGTTCTTCTTCATAATCAACAGTGATTCACCCGTGGGCATAGATGCACTAGCGCACCAATGGCCAGACGTGCTCCTCTATGCATTTCCCCAGTCGAAGTGATATTTCCAGTTCTTGATGGAGTGCATCTGCAGCGCATCTCTCTGATTCTTGTTGCCCCCTGGTGGCCAACAAGGTCGTGGAATGCAGAGATAATCAGTCTGCTAGCAGCAAGTCCTTGGCAGCTTCCTCTCTGTGGGGACCTCCTCTCTCAGGCAAGAGGAGAAGTGTTTCATCTGCCCAGATCTATGGTGCCTTTATGGTTACCTACTGAGATCAAATTTGATAGCTAAGGGTCTGCCCCCAAGTGTGGTCCTCTAGAGGCTTTTATGAGTATAAATGGCAAGCCTTTGAGCAATGGTGCCAGGACGGGCACATTCCCCCAGTCCAGTACTCTATTGTGGATGTTTTGACATTCCTGCAGGAGATGCTAGATACTGGAGGTCCAGTGTTCTTTCATGGGACTTGTGTTTGGTGCTAGAGGCCTTTTGTGGCCCCCTTGAGTCTGTGGACATAAAATGTATTTCATATAAAACGGCACTGTTTTTCACTTTGGCTTCTGCAAAGTGAGTGGGTGACCTTCATGCTTTGTCTGTGCAGCTAGTTGGGCATCACCGCACGCTTTTTTTTCTCGGTTCAATTGTTTGGACGTTACAGCCCCTTCAGTGGCTCATGCTGTCCTTTCTGCTGGGTCTACCACACACTAAGGTGGTGGTGGTCCAACTCCAGTTTGATGAATACTCTGCAGGACGTGTATACATGTCCCATACTATTTGTGTTGTACCATCTGAATTGACTGAAAGGGAACGAACAGTTATGTGTATAACTTCTGTTCCCTGACGGAGAGGAACGAGTTACAACACAATGTTGCCTCACTGTGCAGCTTGGCTCGACGAAAAGCGGCTATCGAACTGAGAGAAGGGGGTATATGTGCAGGCGGGGCCATACGCATATCATCACAGGTAATCAGCCTTACAGGCGTGAATAGAGGTTTCTTGAGCCAGGACATGCGGGAAAGCAATATCCCATTCTATATGTGTGTGTACCTTATTCCTCTACTTCAGGGAACAGAAATTATACACAGAACTGTTCATTTTGTGTTGTTTTTGAATTTGGGATTTTTGGGTTAATATATCAGAGTTTTGGTTTATCTTTAGTTGTTATTGT
Organism: Oreochromis aureus; assembly: GCF_013358895.1. Classification (NCBI taxonomy): domain Eukaryota; kingdom Metazoa; phylum Chordata; class Actinopteri; order Cichliformes; family Cichlidae; genus Oreochromis; species Oreochromis aureus. The sequence continues at coordinate 20,662,772 of NC_052956.1, read as the reverse complement.
TTTTACAGTATATTGCAAGTTTCAGTGCTTGAGAAACGACTGAGTCTGGTTACTGTTTGGATTTCTTTGTCCTTCCTGTAATCATTTTTCTGTAGTATTAAGTTTAGTTTTTCCTTTAATTTCCTTTGATTTTATTATCATCTCGTTTCTCACTACTTCCCTCTCTATCGTGCAGTATTAGTTCCTTTGCCCTCCTCTGCCCTGTTAGTCTTCAGCAAATCCATGTTTTTATCTGTCTGGAATATACTCTACATTTTCATATTATCCACAGCTCAATCATCGCAATCACTTAATATATTTACTTGTTCTGTTAATAATCTGTCTTTGTCATTAGCTTCCATTTCATTAGAAATTAGAGATTAGAACTGTGTTGATCGTCTACAAGCTGCAGTTCCATCACGGCTTTGCAGATGGATGCCCGTGGGAGACGAGAAGCTTTGCACTTATCTGAAGCCTGAGCTGTAAAGTCTGCAAGAATAATTCAGTGTTTTCTCTCTTCAAACCCTCTTTTTCATCCGTTTCCATTGGTAACTTTTGATGTTTCCTCCCACAAGTCATTAAAGCGGGAGAAACGATGGGAGGAGGGTATGAGCTGCATGCTGCTGGTTTGCTGTCTAACGAGCTGTTCCTCATCGGGAGTTGAAATTTGGGAGTACACGTGAGGTGTTTGAAAAAAAAGCATCAAACTGATTCGTTGTGCATAGATGCATTTCTGGTAATGTTCAAAATATGTTAAAACATGTCCCACAAATAATCACGGGTCAAGTTGAAAGGCTTGACTTCAAATGTTGTAACTAGATATAGCTTCAGTGATGGTTTTGGGTTTTCTTTAGGAGGACTGTGCTTCATCTTTTACTCTGCCATGTGAGACCTAAAATATTTGAACACCACAAAAAATGAAGGTCAGTGGTTACTTATTTTATGGGCTTAATCTCACCTGATTCCCTTCTTGGAGGCCTCCCTCTCATACTCCTCTTGGAGCATGGAGAGCTTATTGGGGATATACTCTTTACAGATACGTATGGCATCACTCCACATGTCTGCATCCTGAATTTAAAACAGACATGAAATAAATTAAATAACTGACCATCAGGCAGATTGTCAACATCTGAAATCTGAAAATGAATCTTGCAATTTTAGACATTTTTCAGTAAATTGAAGAAAATTCTACAAATACTTTCTTGTCTTTTTTCTGAGATAAGTGAGGCTTGAGGAGCTAACTTACCCAAAAACTACTGACATATCTCTAAACTTCCTCTACTCTTGAATGTCTTGGACAAATTCTCCATCGAGACTTCTGAGTTTCAGTCAGGTTTCAAGCCAACCACAGAACACAGTCAGCCCTGCCAAAGTATACAATGATCTGCTCCTGTAGGTGACTCTGGGGACTGTGCAATCTTAAGGGCTGCATTTAAAACCATTGACCACAACAACCTCCTACAACTCATGCACTTCAGTGCTGGTATCAGCGGCAGATGACTACACTGGTTCACCTTATACCTAAAAAATAGATCTTCTCCATCATCACTGGAAACTATTCTTCTTCAACAGTATTTTAGGTCCCGTCCCATTCTCTCTACACATGCTTACTTTGGGTCAAATAATCAGTCAACATAATATCACTTTTTGCTCCTAAGCTGACAACATGGAACTATATCTCCCCCTCAATCCCAACAAGTCCAGGCTGAATAGCATCATCATATGCCTTGTGGACATTTAGAACTGGATGGCACAAAACATCCTTCAGCTGAATGAGGATAAAACAGAAATTTTATTTTTTGGCTCTGCCAATTCCTTTGCAGGTTTTTCTGATCAACTTGGAGATCTGTCCACTTATGTAAACCCCTAGGCCAAAACTCTTAGTGTGATATTTTACTCTGGCTTTAGGTTTAACAAGCAAATTAACTCAGTGGTTAAAACAGCTTTTTTCATCTCTGTTCCATATCAAAAGTTACATTTTCCTTTCTGTGAGAGGTTGGAAAATTGTGTTCATGCTCTCATTTCCTCTTCTCTGGACTACTGCAATCCTCCAGCAAATGCTGCTGGTCATATTACACATGTTTTAGCATCTCTCCACTGGATGCCAGTGATGTTCGGAATCAGTTTCAAGATACTGCTGTTTGTATACAAGCCATTCATGGTTTGGCTCCGTCCTACATCTATGATCTCTTACACCCCTATTAATCTTCCAGGTCCCTCCAGTCAGCTCATCGGAATACTTCTGACTGTCCCTAGCACTAGATTTAACCTCAGAGGAGACTGGGCGTTCTGTGTGTTTGCCCCCAAACTGTGGAACAACTTTTCCCTCACATTCAAATCTGCTCCTTCCATTCAGTCTTTTGAATCTAGACTTTTTACTTGCTGACATTTGAGTGTGTAATTGCTCTTTTTATTTCCTGTGCCGTTTTCGGCCATGATTTTATCTGTTTATCACCCACTAATATCTATTCGTTTCTTACTTCTTTATTTATTTCTATTCCCTTGTCTTTTTATCCACTCTGTCTTTTGCACAGCACTTTGGATAGTGTGTTGTTTTTAAATGTGCTTTGTAAATAAATTTGAGTTTGAGTTACCTTGTAGTATTTAACAGCTAGTTCAGGTCTCTGTGCTTGGAGCAGGAAGGCCTCGGCCTTCTTGAAATCATTCTCTTTAAAGCAGAACTTGGCTTGGCCAACCAGAACCTCAGACAGGCTCTCTGGATCGTGGCCCTCAGCCACCCGCTGTGCATTGGCCCAGTCCTGGTTGTGGACATACCTGGAACAGTTCATACACAAATACACACAGGACATAAAATTCCAAAATAAGCTGTTTTAGGATTAACTGAAAAGATTTTTTAAATGTTTTTCATCAAGTCCCAGAAAGGGGACTTTGAATAAGTTCAGGTTCATAGAAATTTACTTTACAGCCTCCCAGATAGCCGTGGCTATCTGGGAGGCTGGACATTAATTTCAAGACATATGTGCTTTGAGTCAGTGGCTTGGGGAAGTAATGGCACTTCTCAAACTTAAACCTCAAATCTCTACACACTTTTGTGAACCGTTAAAACTGCTTTTACCTCTCTGAGGACGAAGTAATAACCTTACCCCAATCCTATATCTTGTGAAAATGGAAAAAGTCAATTATTTTTGATGTGTCTTTGAGAATCATTATTCTCTTTCTTCCATTCCTTGGTAGAGAAATTAAAAACAAAGATGATATTTTCTTTGCCTAGGGTTAGTGTTAACATTAGTGTTAGCATTGGGGTTGTCACTTATCATGGGTTACTCTCCATCATTCATGAATACTCACACACTCCCCAATTTGAATATTACCTAAAATTACTTAAGCCTGTACGTACAAGAATCATTGCTGCGCAGTGCTGTGTGGCTGGCTGTGGTGTAACTTCCCTATGTCTATTTTTAGAAAGCTATACATAATTAGTATTTCTACTTCTGATTGCTATGCAGGCTGTTTCCTCAGTTAACTTTCTGCTAACACTTTAGATTAGGCTTTAATTATCTTGCTATAAACATGCTTATTAGTAGTCTGTTTACTCTTTATTAGTCATTGCAAACCACTTACTAATGACTTGGGCTGCATGGTCCAATTATACCCTTATCAGACATTTAATTAAGAGCTAATTAATGGTTAATATATGTAGCATAATTTAAAGTATTACCAACCTATCAAATGATTTTGATGAGGCTTGGTTGTTTAGTTCAATTATGGAAGAAAGAACCCCTTAAAAAAGATATGTGATTAGAGAAACTAATCACATTTGGACTTTTTTTAATGACATGAGAACATTTAAAAATTGAAATATTCCGATTATTATATTAACCAAAATTGTTTTTAAACATTTAGCTTCAAACTGAGCCTGAAACTGATATAGATCTGCTCCTCATCTGATCTGCTGATCAGCTGGCAGTAATGATGGGCTCAAAGTGTGAGCAAAACATCATCACCTCCAATACTCACATCAACACAGCTTCTTTGGGTTTTCCTGCTTTGATGAACTCTACCTCGGCTTCGGGGAACTTCCCCTGTAAGATGAAACCATGAAAAAATTCAGGATTAACACGACTTAATGTGTGCAGCATGCAGTGACTTTAAGATTCTCAGTAACAGAAAGTACGAACAATAACTCAGTGAGTTAGTTCACAGAAACAGCAGCAGCAGGTTTATTGTTATTCTCATATGAGCTGACTATGCTGGGTAATAAAAAGAAAGAAAAACACATATTGATGTGCTTGGTCTGGTTAAATAAAGAAGACAGAGAATAAATTTGGCATAAAGCAGTTTTGTAGGAGGAAAACTGAAAAGTGTTCATGTGGGTAGTTGTAGCAACTTCTTTGAAAGTGTATAGAAAGAGCAGAGAACTGACTGTGTGGTAAAACTGTGACGGATTTACCTCATCTTCCAGGTACAGTGCATGCTTTAGGTGGATCTCAGGAATCTTCTCCTTACATGCAAGGCGGGCCAAGTCAAAGGCAAAGTCAAATGAGCTGGAGAGAACACCAAGACAGACTTTATGTATGTCACATATAAGAGATCTGGCACTCAAAGGACTTTGAGTAAAAAATCTATGAGATAAGTGTGTATGCATGTGTAAACGTCTAATTGATATCATAGTAAGTAATTAGAAATGTGGATTTGACTGAGGATACATGCACTTTTTTGTCCCTGTGACCACAAAAGTCAAATATATAGCTTTCTCCCCATTCATTTATACATGGTCTGGAAATTAAAAGCACAAATAACTTTCAAAGATGGTTACTAAGTGACCTTGCTCATTTCCTTTTTAGGAAGGAAACAATTTATCAAGTTTTACCGTTAGGATTTCCTTTCAGACAGTACAACAGATAAAAGATTCTGAATGAGTGTCAAACTTGTTTTAAAACTCCCCAAAAAGTTTATAATATTTTAAGCAAATAAAATGAAACTCAGTATGTGAGTAAATTGAACTTAATCAAATAATTATTTGGGTCTGTGTGTTGTGATGATGCTCACAATTTATTTGAAGCAGACTTGATGGCGTACTCCAGCAGGCCAAACTTGTTTAGCAGCTTAACAGCTGCCTCTCCTCCCAGACTCCGGGCCCACAGGTAGGCCACCTGCTTCTGCGCATCAGCACCTCCGTGGCTTTTTGCCACCTGACGAACACACCAACACATTAAAAAAAATCATTATACCAGCCCTTCACTCCTGTGGCTCCCTAACCCCCTTACAACACATAATCCCGGGGAGAAACATTTGAAAGAAGCTATAAAGCTGTGGTGCATTCCCAACGTAACTACAGCAATAAACAGAGAGCCTCACACCTGTAACAATGCTGTGGACATGAAACCCAGTAACAACAAGTCAAGCCGTCCTATTCTGTATTTAGCATCAGGAATAAACATTATAATATATGCGATCTATATGCTTTAACCTAAAACAATTACAACAACAGATAACAGCTGATATAAGCAGAGTGTGAGGTGTAAACATTTGCTGCGTGGGACGAGGTTCTAGACTTTACTGCGCTCTGCCATATCTTATAAATGTAATGAGATTAAACACAAGCGAACAAAACAAAACAAATGTGGCGTTTGTACCCGGTACGCATCCTCCCACATATCATTGACACTGTACATGTGAACCGCAGCCTTCCACTCTTCAGCCTCCATGAAGTGGTATTCCGCCTCCGAGAACCTCGATTCAGCCTCCAGCTCCTGCAAACAGCACATTTATCAACACCATCACTTACCATAACTTATGTATCACATACCGGCAGGCTCAACCCAACCACACAGCCCATTAAGGGTCGCTGAATTAGAGCTAGAATAGAATGTAGAGGAAGAATTAATGTCCCAAAGTTTGTGACACTGTGAAAAAAACAAAGTTGGTAAAATTAGAAAATTGGTCCCAAAAAATCAGAGCTCAGAGACTCTGTTTGAAAGCGATTATGTTGGGACATGATTAAAAGACTTTAAAATTTGTCAAGTATGGTCTGAGTCTGTACGGTGATCTGTTGAACTTCACAATTCAGGAAAATGTTGAATAAATTATTGTTTGAGTTTAAACTGCTGCAAGGCATTTCTCCCAAGACAGCTGGACAGCTACAAACATTAGAAACAGAGAGTGGCCTCAGACACAGCCCTCCCAATAAAAACCTCACACGGCTCTAGAACTGCAGCAATTTCTAAGCCCGTGAGAGCTCTTCTGATGAGAAGCCCCGACCAGTAGTGCCTGCGTAAATGATGAGCTGTGAAGTAATGACATGAACCAAAGAGCAACCCTTCTCTCACTTTTAAACTGGTTTCAGATGAGCAGGAAGAATCTGAAGACATTATTTTTGTTGCTCACATTCTTGGAGTTATGTTCCTCATCTCCAAGTAATTAAACAAGAAAAATAAGCAGATGAACTGCCACAAAAAAAACCTTTGCTTTACAGTATAAACACTGTCACTGGATTTCAAGCATCCTATTTATCTTTCATAGCACGCATGGAGAGAACAAATTACACCTGTCTTAAAGTCCTGCATTAGTGCTCTGGTATTTCCAGTGTATGAACCAGTACAATAAGCAAAATAAAGGCAGCTTTTAGTAGTAGAAGTAGCTAGAAGTAAAGCTACCACTTCACCCAGGATATGAAATAAGCAAGGTTTATAGACAGTGTTTATGTGACTGTATTTAGTTATTCTGTTGCATTACTTTATTGTATTTGACTGCTTTATTACATAAACAAATATTTGTGTTTACTTTATTTACTGCTTTTATTTGATTCATTTCTATTTAGTGTTCTCGTGTTATTCAGTCTGTTCAACATTATTTTATGATGTCTTATTAAACTATTCCTTATTTCTGTCATTTACTCATATGGTTACAAAGGTGGATGCTCATATTGAAGAATACCAACATTGTAGTTCCTCTAGCAGCCACTTGAGGCTGGCTCCGAAAGCTTAAAGCAGAAATAAGCATGTTTACAGTCTGGTACAAAAGAAGGGTTTTAGCATGCATGCATTTGCAAATCTATAGATGCATGAGGCAATTTGCAAATATGTGTGGAGAGAGTTGTTTTTCACATTTAGCCCGCCTATCCCCCGAACTCAGGCTCGGTTTGGGTCACAGTGAGATTTATTTGATTGTAAGATGTTAAATCTGTAGGGCTTAACTCTAGTAGTAAAAACACTATCATCAGATTATCACTGCAGTGTGGTGTGTACCTTGGCTAGGTGGACATGGGTCTCAGTCAGTAGGTCAGGTTGATGTTTGGCTACCAAACGAATGACATCGTCAAACATCCGGTTCTTCTTGTACATGGTGATGGCAAGGTCAGGCTGCTTCACTGTAGCAAACAGCCTGCATGTGTAAAAGGGGAAAGAGGGCTTTTTAAAACACTTCAGGTCTAAAATACTACGCCCAGAGTTTTTCTCCTGCTGTTTTCAAGGTCAGAGATGAACTCAAATGGTAGTTTGTCTCCCACCAGCTCGACTCCAGCAGACAATGACGTGACAAATTCGTGTAAATCTGGAGATTTGTATTTACCTCTCAGCCTCCTTGAACTTCCCATCTCTCTCCAGCTCCTGAGCTCTGCTGATGTACAGAGCCATAACCTCCTCCTCCGTCATACACTTCACTGCCAGCTTTATAAGAAAAAGAATATTAAAAACACAGCCTTAAATATTACATTTCTTATTTAATCCCACATTAGATTCTTAAATATGTATTCCAGGGAGATTTTCTTTAAAAGGACTCTAGAAAACACAGAATATTTAAAACTATGCTGCAATGTGTCCGTGCTGACCTTGTGAGCCTCCTCCCAGTGCCCTGCTGCGGTGTACATCTCTACGGCATCTTGAATGTGACCTCCTTTCACAAACAGCTGCTCTGCCATCTACAGGTCAATAAAAAAAATAACAAAACACACAGAAAATACAGAACATCACATTAAAAAATTATATATTACATTACTAGTACAGAGCCCATTCTGAGAGTTTAATCCAGGTTATTTTTGCTGCTGAAATTTGCAGATTCCCCCTAACTTAATCATAAAGTTACCATTTTCAAAATGGGACAGTTTTAAGGATACTCTCATTGAATATATGTGTGTGTGCATGCCTGCCAGTGCAAAACAAGCAGATTGTGGGTTCAGCCAAACAACATGAGTGATATATTAAAGTCATCTGTCACAAAGGCAATAATAAAATCTTGCCCAGCTATCTTGGTAAGAAACCGTTTGAGGTTTAGCGAATCAGAGTAATTAAATTTTCTAAGTTGGAACTTTTTGGCTGGCTCTTTTATTTCTCCAAACCTCTTCAAAGGCCTGTTTAAGGATTAAAACTTGGTTTTAGGTGGTTATATTAGAGTGTTAACTGGCCATCCAGAGCCTGTCAGTGACAAAGCAATGGCCGCAGAGCAGATCACTTCCAGTGTAGATGCCCCTTTAAGGTTAGGATATGGAGCTTTCTGGTGTTGGCTTTTTTTCGGGATAAGAGGCTTGGAGTGCATTAATGTCAATCACAAAGAAACCTGTGTGTGTGAGTCCCCTCCCCCTACACACAGAATGGAGCAGGCAGCAGTTACTACGGATGTTTATATTCCTCTCTGTATTTAATTATTAGTTATTATTAATCACTGGCTCTCTTCCACAGCGTGTCTTTGTCCCGTCCATCTCCCCTCACCTCCAAAGCGGCAGATGGCTTCCCCTCCCTGAGTGTGGTTCAGTTGGAGATTTCTTCCTGTTAAAAGGGAGTTTTTCCTTCCCACTGTCGCCAATGAGCTTGCTCATAGGGGGTCATATGATTGTTGGGGTTTTCTCTGTTTTCTCTGTATTATTCTGGGGTCTTTACCTTATAAAGCACCTTAAGGCAACTGTTGTTGTGATTTGGTGCTATATAAATAAAATTGAATTGCATTAAAAAATATAGGGGGGAACACTAGTAACAGAGAAAGTGTGTAGCCAAAATATGTGAAACTCTCATCTAAATGACCTAAAACTTAGCAGCGCACTTTGTTTAGGTTCTCAGCAATAAGACCACCAAGTCGGAACCAGACTGGGACAGATGGTATATGACATGTTTGTATTTATTTGTTTTGTTGCATCTCTGCATGTTTTTGTTTATGATATAGTTTTATGTGATCTGTCCAGGGACTATGGATGTGAATTAGGAGTACAGATAAAATCTGCCGTGTTTACATCTCATATTTTCTTATACTGCTGTCCGTTAACGTGCACTGCCCCTGTTAAATAAAGACAAGACTGGAAACTTAGAATGAATACATCACACTATAAAAAACTAAACTTAATTTTAATTCATGACATATATTATCATATATTTGTGGAAGACTGCAGAGGCCTTACTCTCGTTGTTCATACCCAAGGCGGTGAGAATAAAAGTGATATATGCAGAGACTTGCATAGAGTTCACCACACTCCAAAGGCTGCTTATTTATCTGCACTAGCTAAGGATATGCAATTTGTGAAACCAAATTCTAATTATACTTATTCTGGCGGTAGACTTTTTCAATGTTGCAGCTCATGAGTTCGGTTGTAAACAAATACTGGTCTAGAAAGGCTCGTGTAGGACTGTGCCATTACATGAAACACATGTAATTACAACATTGTAATATCAGACCTACTGAATAACACAGGGGTTTTTGTTGTTGTTGTTGTTGTAAACTCTGCTCCTGGTTGCCAGTTTATGTTGTGTCAGGTGATCTGGCTCTTAACACACAGTAGTGACTAAGAGAGTGAATAAAGCAATTAAAATTTTATAGCATTTTAAAAATTATAATATATAATAACATAAAGAGCAGTGTTATTTCTTGCCCTGGTGTGTAACAGTTTATGAAAAAATTAGAAGAGTCAAAGTTCCCGCTACTTTACAGTGAACAGACTTTTGCTACATAAAGCCAAAGATACTCATAGAATGAATCTGTAATAAAAGTCCCTTCAGTACAACAAACAGATGAGCTGGTTGTTTGCCATTCTGATTAAAAAGTGTTTAGTCACTGTTTTTCCAGGATACTTTCTCTATAGCTACAGCAGGTGCGTGCGCTTCATTGTTTATAGCTTGCACTGAATTTCACTTTCCTGCAACAACTACCCCCCAACTTGGAGAGCAAAGAGCTTGTTATCTTAATTACTTTCTGTGAATATGCCCATGGAGCAATCTGACTGAAATAGGCTGCTATTTTCAGAGCCTGGCAGTCTGTGGAGGCCGTTTGGCTCAGCTGAGCTCATCAGAATAAGCACAGCACACTGCGCTTCGCCACCATCATCTCGCTTCCTTTTCTTTGTATTCATACCAGATTGCTCTCGTTATCGTTTTCTTTTCAACAGTCATGTTTTTTGTGGTATTGCGGCAACTTTTAAAACTATTGTTACAACTACCAAACTTGTCCTTATTGCCAAAGCACCCTGGAGCAAACATGGGTTACAGTGTCCACAGAGACTGCAGTGAAGTGAAAACTGGCCACCACGCATGTGTGTGGGTGTGTGTATGTGTCCACATAAGATGAGTGGAAATTAATTGCCAGTGGCAAAATGTCACAGCGTCCTTCGTCCCTCTGGCTGTCTCCACAGCCCTATGAAGTGTTCAGGGAGCAAAACCAAACTTGTGTGCTGACCTAACCACAATGCCAGGTTCCAGCATTTAGCCAAGCCTGTACAGTATTTTTATGAGGTACATATATAACACAAGTGAAAGTGTAACACTGAGTCAGTTCAAAGTATGTGACCAGCACAAGCATTTGAAAATGCGGTTTCCCGTTTACACAGATTTGAAACGATCTGTAGTCGTGTTTTGCTTTGTTTTTGTTCCACTGTTCACCAGTTTCTTACTTTGCCATCTGTCTACTGCTGTGTAGAGCAGATTTATCTTTTTCAGTTAAAACACCTTCCCAGTGCTATCCCCTGAGCAAAACCTTGTTGAAATGACATTGAAAGGATGACTTTTCCAGATGTCTGAACAATGTTGATATTTGGTTGTAAAGTGAAAGGTGAACTTATTTTCATGTTTTACTTTTTAGCCAACTTTTCCTGGCAGTTCTGCTGTTATCCTAGATGTACTCTGGAGGAGATGCCAGGGTTTCAGAGCTGGAACTTAATGGAGGGCTGTGAGGAGGAAAAATGAACTGTGTGTTCAGCTATCATCGTGGAGAATGTGAGATTTTTGGATAATCAGACGGGCGAGTTTGCTGAACTGTCTCTTAGTTCCAGTTAATGGAACTCAATGTTTCAGCATACCAAGATATTCTGGACAATTTCATGCTCCCAGATTTTTGGAAACAGTTTGGGGATGACCCCTTCCTGTTTCAACATGACTGTGCACCACTGCACAGATCAAGGTACATAAAGACATGGACGAACAAGTTTGTCATGGAAGAACTTGACTGGCCCGCATGGTTTCCTGTCCTCAACCAAGAGAACACCTTTGGGAAGAATTAGATGCGAGACTGTAAACCAGGCCTTCTTGCCGAACATCAGTAAGTGACCTCACAAATGTATTTATGGAAGAAAGGTCAAAAATTCCCATAAACACACTTCTAAACTTAATGAAAAGTCTTTCCAGAGGAGGTGAAGTTGTTATAGCTGCAAAGGGTGGGCTGACATCTTATTAAACCCTATGGATTAAGAATGGGATGTGTGAAGGCAGACAAGCAAATACTTTTGCCACTATAGTGTATGTCATTTGTACAAGTCACCTTTATACCCTTCTTAATAGCTGCAGCTGAAAAACACATTTGACTCTAATATTTTGTCAAATGTGACAAAAGAGAATCAAAGCTTTTTAAAAAGGGGGTCAACATATATTAAAAAACACAATTTGTGACAGGTTTTTAAAGAAAGATTTTCTCTAATTCAAGCTTTGAATGAACAAATCTTTCAGTAGACAGGGATAAAACTAGAAAACTATTACGCATGTAAGTGCTACTGTGTTATATTATGCATAAAAAATAAATTTAAACCTCCTCAGTTCATCATTTCTACCACGATAATAACAGGTTATACCAGACATTTTTTAAAAGTTATATTTACATCTGCAGCTCATGTTCATTATACCCTTAAACATTTACACAATTTAATAAAAGTCCAACATATAATCTATTATAGAATAAAGACATAAACTTGTATTTTTTGATGACTTCTTTTCACTGATCTGAAAGAAAACATGTTGTGGCTATACCTTCACCTATTTTTGTTTTTCGTTTAGGTTTTCCTCTTATCGGGCGATTGTGGCTCAAGAGTTGGCAGTTCGTCTTGTAATCGGAAGGTTGCCGGTTCGAGCCCCGGCTCGGACAGTCTCGGTTGTTGTGTCCTTGGGCAAGACACTTCACCCGTTGCCTACTGGTGGTGGTCAGAGGGCCCGGTGGCGCCAGTGTCCGGCAGCCTCACCTCTGTCAGTGCGCCCCAGGGTGGCTGTGGCTACAACGTAGCTTGCCATCACGTGTGTGTGAATGGGTGGATGACTGGACGTGTAAAGCGCTTTGGGGTCCTTAGGGACTAAGTAAAGCGCTATACAAATACAGGCCATTTACCATTTTACCTCCTACCTCACTCCTCCTGTCTCTCACCTCATAGTCCTGCATGGAGGTGTAGTGTTGAGCTATCTTCACATAGTATTTTGCTGATGATGAGTCCTCCTGTAACTCCAGGATGTGGACTGCTTTCTTCCACTGGCGAGCTGCGATGGCTGCCTCGATCGCTTTAAGAGAACAGCTACATGGAAGACAATATGGACACGTTACTGTGCTTGTGCACCCTTAATTGTTCAGATAGCAAGAGTCAGCTCTAAAATGCAGATTGTGTTGGTAATACTAGTCGCATTTTTAAACTATTATGCAGAGAGAGATCTTATAGTTAGCTTATAGCTATCCGAAATAGTGCCTGAAACATTACTAACTGTATTTAAAAGTAGTATTTTTAACATCTTTGTTTGTGTAGAGACTTGTAGTCAAGTCAAAATTCAGTTTCAGAAGCTTCTTTATTAAGTTCTTTCTGAGCTCTGACTACCTGTCTTATTTGGGATTTTTGGGCATTGGTATAGCCATATTTAAAAATATGTCTTCTCATCTCTCCATTATCCTGGTGATGATTTTAAAGAATTGTTGGCCATCACTGTTGGACTGTTTTTCATGTGTCATCTTTCTGCCTCTCCATCTGTCCTTATCTTTGTCTCTCCAGTCCTCTCCCTCCATCCATCCCTCCTCTACTCTACGTACCCTGCTTCAATGAAGTGGTTGATGGCAGCGTCCATCTGTTTCTGCTGGACGAGGTAGTCTCCCCAGGACTCCTCCAGTTTCACCACCTCAGCGGGGAAGGCTATGCGAGCCAGCTCCACAGCTACAGGAAACAGGAAGGAGAAACTTTCTTACCAGAAAAGTTACAATTCACTTGATTTAGTTTAAACCTACCATCTAAAATTGTACAAAACATTGTAGAAGTTATCAAATGCTATATACTGTCTAAGCTACCTAACTGTTTTACCTTTCCTGAAGGCACCTCCTTTACAGTAGCACGTCAGCGCTCTCTGGTTGTTCCTGATCTTCTCATACAGATCTCCTGCCTGGTCAGAAGAGAGGACATACATTTTACAATCAATTGTCTTTCATGTCATGTGGGGCTGAGGCATATCCCAGCTGTCAATCGACGAGAGACCTGGACAAGGCCACCAACTCCAGCAGCCAATTACCAGTTAAGCTCACATTCATGTCACTGTGAAGCCAGAGCACCTGGAAAGGACCCAGGAAAGCACAGGGAGTATTTGCTACTTATAATCAGGAGGTCTGAACTCTGTGACTCTGCTAACTGCCACACCACTATGGAAATCCAGTATTTATATATTTAATATTTATTTATCAGATATTTATAAATGTTTCAAAATTTGTCCTTATAGCCAATAACATATTGAAACAATGGTGTGGCTGTCAGCCATTTGTGAGGGGCAGCCAAACAGAAGACAGCTGTCTTAAAGAAAGAGAGCTGAAACAGCTTGATTGTGACAGTGCATGAAGTGTGGGGCTATATCACGGCCCATTACAAGATGAATCAGGATTATTTTGAACGCTGAATGACATAAAGTTACTTTAGTAGAGTCCAGTAATGAAAACATGGAATGTCAAATGAGAATAATAAGGTGTCTTTTGAATTTTGTTGGTGTAATTGGGAAAAAGAAAAGGGCAGTCTCCTCTTGCTGTCGATGTTTGTGGAACAATGACTACTATCACTTTTAAATGTCTTTAGAAAGTATGTTTTCTTATTTGTTGTATTGTGGATTTAAACACAGGATGCCTGGTGTCAATATACTCCTGGCCAGTAACTGTGAATTTGGCTGAGGCTGTGTGAACCAAAGCTGGCAATTACACTGTGCTACATTTTAATTAGTTACCTCAGTTTTTTTGGTTTTTTTAATGGACTAAGTAGGAACATTTTGTCCCTGTATTTCTCTGCTGGTAAACAACATGATACCTGAATCAGATATTTGTTCCAGCTAAATATTTTCTTGCGTTTCACCATCTGTGACTATCCTCAATTAAACATGTCCAACTCTTTCAACCTATAATTATCCTTCTTTTACAAGGATACACACATTTCAAATGCTAACTCAGTGGGTTTTCTAACAATAAAATGCAATGGAGAATAGTGGCTCTTTGCAAATTACAGAAAATATTCTAAGTTTTATTTTAGCTACTGCAAGTTAAATTGTAATCACCAACTTCTATATCTAATTCCAGACACCGAAACTGATCAGAACACAAAATATCAGGTTACAAAATTTGCTTTGAGGATCCAGTCTCCTTTTCCAAGCCTCTTTCCCACCTGTTACATAAACACAGATGGCTAGAGCAAAAGAAGTGAGCTTTTAGACAGAAAAAAAGAAAAAGCACACAGAGAAAAAACAGGCAGATGGAGGGAGACAGAGTTCAAAACTGAAAATAACAAAGAACACTTGTTCCATTGAAGCTGAGGCGAGGAGAGATGGGCTCAGAGAAGCGGGAATCGCAGGAGGAAGAACTGATCCACTCACTCTCTCGTAAAACTCTCCCTTGATGAGACTGGCAGCAATGCGGTCGATGGTCTCGCTGCTGTTGGTGATCTCTGACTGGCTCATGGCGAGGCGAGCGGCCTTAGCTGGCAGCCCTGCTTTCAGGTAGAGGTTTATGGCACCCTGGAAGTCTCCCTCGCTCTCCCTCACCTCGCCGGCCCTGTCTTCCTGACCCGTCTCCATCAGCCACCGGTAACGGTTTTCACGCAAGGTGTCGAGCTCTGTGTAGCCCTGCGGTTATTTTGCATTTAGAGTTCAGTTGGTTTCATTTAAACATGTCTAGAAAGAATCAAACAGTTATTCTGTCCACAGATAACTAACCAACAACACTGTCTTGTGGTTGACAGCAGGTGTATATTGTAATTTTGTAATTCAAATTCTCTGAGAGGTAACAAGACTCCTGCCCCTGCTGTGGGCTCTGTTTTCAGAAAATGAAGCTCATAAGGACACTTGCTGTTCACCCACAGGCCTTTTCAGATTTGATAAAGTGAGTATTATAAAATAGTGTACGCAGGGAATAGATCTCAGCAAGATAAAGGCATAAATGGGCTAAATTATTTTGTTTTTACAAATGCTGTTTTAGGCAATTAAGAAGCCTGTGCTTGTCATATGAGAAGGCTGTCTGTTTACACATTTTGGGGTTTTTTCCTGTCTTTTCCGATTTAAGCTTAGTGTAGCTTTATATGTTTTATTAAGCAATAAAGCAAATCATTTCTGATATTTGGATTTCCTGCTTTTTTTCTGTCCCTTGGGGAATGCATTAGATAGGGCATCAACCCTTAAAATCCCCTAAAATAAAAAATGTAATAACTATATAAATATAATATGTGGAGCTACCCACTGTGCTGACCTTTCCCAAATAAAGAGGCAGTAAAAGACTAGCTTTTGGCTTTTATTCTGTAATATAAATATGATAAATAAATATTTTAAATGTGCTGAAATCAAAGTAATCAAAATAAATACGCTACCTTGAGCTGAATTGTGACCACGTATTATCAGTAATTGAGTATGATTCAATTCCCTTTTTTTACCTTGGCTTCAGCTACAGCAATGCAATCGTCCCACATGTGGAGTTCTTGGTACATCTCTATGGCTTCTTCGATGGCATTCTGCACAGCAAAAACAAAACAAAACAAACAAAAGCCAAACGTTGGACTTAATTCTCCAAAAATCTAGCATTAAGGATGCAGAGCTGGGTTTATTTGTTCAGTTCATCTTGAAGACTTCATCTCAAGACTTTACCAATCCCAGGTGTTTGGTAAAAGACTCCAATGACTTGTCAATGCAACCCTCACAGGGATTTGTTGGTTACCATCTTGTAAGGTAAACAATACTTTTAGCAGTGAAAGCATCTCTGTGTTGCTTGTCCTTCCTATTCTTACATGGGGAAGAAATTATAAATATCTAGTTTGTGGCTGCTTGTTTCTCCTAAGCCTTATTTTACTGTGTTGAATCCCTCCTATAGTAGGTGACAGCATTTATGTGTGCTTGTGTAGCTGCATTGTTCACTGTCATCACGACTGAAACTGAGCTGTTTATGTTCGAGTTGGAGCTAATAAGTTGTGAAGGGTTACTTTAACTGAAGGAGAGGAGACTTCAGAACACACTGAGTCTATGCAAGTATCATCAGAGCTATGAAAGCAAGGGACAGAGTACTACCTGCTACATTAACATTATATAGCAAGCTAGAAACAGTTAGTCTGTTAATATTTTGAGCTTTATATTAAAGTGGTCTATTTTTTGCTAATCTGTAGAATGAACATATTTGACTAAAAATGTCAGTTTACCTGCAGATAGATGCCTCATGATATGGAGCAATAGTTCCTGGATTTTCCTCTGTTAATAATATGTTGTGCTTAACCACAAATATTAATACAAGATGTTACTGTGGTGCTGTTTACTTACATTTCTGTGATGGTGCACATCAGGCTGTGCTGTAGTCATGATGCAGTAATATAAATCAAGCAATCTTATTTCTAATGCTCTTTTTTTTTACTGCCCACCTGCTCTGTGTAGTGCATCTCAGCCAGTTTAAAATTCTTGTCCAGCATGGCCACGCGTGCTTGGACTTGATAAAATGATGTCCCATCTTCTCCCTAATAAAGAGACAAAGAGATTAAAACATACAAAAGCCAGGGAGCACTTTTGAGCTTTGCCGAGAGAAAAAGGAAGCTATAGCAAAACTTTTCAAGAATTGCAAAGCTGCATTTTTTTTATAAGGACCAATCACAGAGATTCAGCTAAAAGGAATTTCATTAATATCAACTCCAGCAGAGACTTGCTGTACAATGAATGCTGGGTTTCCAGTTCCATCACAAGACACATACATTTTTAAGGGAAGCGTTGAATTATTCAGGTTTCGTTGCATAAAAATGTCAAATACCGTATTGCATTTCATTGGAGAATACTAATAATTAGCCAATTAGCCAGAAATATTATTGCCACCCTTAAAGCTCTTTATCTGCTATATTTCTGATCAGTGCGTTGGGCCTTTGCTGAGATAAAACATACCGTTTCCTGTGAAACTTTGTCTACGATCTCGTTTGTTTGGCGCAGGAAGTGGAGGGTTGAAACATCACCCAGCGCAGCAAAACACCTACAAAATAAAAGGGAGAGAAAACCATAGAGAAACTAAGCAATTAAGCAGCAGATGGTGACAGAGAAAGTGAACAGAAACAGAAATAAAGAGAAATATATTCAGTTTAGTGGAGGAAGAATGCATTTCTGGACAGTGAAAACTTGTTCACTTAATGAACTGAGATAAATTAAAGCTCTTTGTCTAATTAGCCTTTAGATTCAGTGTGAGAAGCTGAGAAATGCACAGGCACATCTTAGCATTTGGCCACTTTATTACCAACTCTCTGTGAACAGTTGCATCAGATTAATGAACAAGTCATGAACGGAAAAAAAAAAGTTTAAAAACTCCTACTGTCTGACTCTTTTTTTCTGCTTCCCTCTCTCATTAACATCACTTCCCTCCCTCATTAACATTATCCACTCCAGACAAAGCTGTTTCTTTCCCCGATTTCATGATTTATGCAATTCAAGACGATGCCTAACGAACAGCATATGCATTATTAATGACAGGGAATTCAAATTTGAAAGGTTTCTCAAAACAGAGAGAACTAAAGATGGAGAGAGAGGAATAAAATGATAGAAAATTAAAAACTGTCTTTGATGATAAATGAAGTTAGAGGAGGGGGGGGGGGCTCTGGCAGAGACACAGCCATCAGCCGTGTGTGTGCAGAGGGTATACTTCTATTATGTTGTGGGGACATTTATCTGGTTATAAAATAATATTTCAAGGAACTATCTGATTATCTTCAAGGTACAAAAATCTAGCTGTATAAGCTAAATCTGTATTTTAGATTTTATTTTAGATAAAAGAATTGGTCAGAGGAGTAAAGGTTATAGTAAATGTCCAGGAAATGACTGTAAGTCAATGTAATGTCCTCTGAAGTGATGAAAAACAACTGCCCGGGTGTGCGCAAGTGTGTCCAAGAGTGTATTTCTTCATTCCAGGTGATGAAGGTGCCCTTGTTGCCTCTTTCCTCTTTCTTTCTCTCCAGCCCCAGAGATAAGTCTCACTTGCAATGACGACTGATACGGAATGTAATTATTCCGGAGACAAGAACATTACTTTGAAAGGGCTTTGTGTGTGGCTGTGTGTGTGTGCGCGTTTGTGCCGTGCTGACCTTTCTGCGATGTGCAGCTGGCGAGCCTCTAGAGCCAGCTTGCTGAGTGTCTTCCACATGGCTTCAGTCTCTGGTGACATCTCCAGAGTCTCGAGGAAGGCTGTGGCTCTGGAAAACACACGCACATGCACAAGTAGAGCTGAGCCAGGTGGCAAGACAGAACATAAAGCAAGTATTCTGTGCTGCAGATACCGACCACGAATGGTGTGTAAAGATAAGGAGCGGCAGAAGAGCTGGAAAGATCGAGGAAACTGTGTTACAGCAGCCACTCCCAAATTTAAGTCTGAATTGGAAAATCTTCTATGGCTTTTTCATCGCTTCTAAATATGCTTTAATTTGGTTTAGTCTCCAGAGTAGGTCTACGTGTTTCGATTTACTCTTTTAGTTATTAAAACATGTGTGGTATATGTCAGGTCTAACAACACATCAACACATACAGTAGACTCACGGTTACACTGACATCCCAGTCTCCAAATCTAATTTTTAATCTTTTAATATTTTTCATATTTAGCTTAAGTTTTTATTTTGTGTTTTAGTCAGACTTGTTGGATACTGAACCCTAAAAAAATTAGCCTAATTCAGCTGATGCAAACGTCCAAATGGAAAAAACAAGGAACTGCAAAGTAAGGATGAAGAGAAGGTAGGTGAACATGATACCAAACACATCAAACTGATACAGGAAGATGGCATTATAGGTACACACAAGGGTGACTGGTGATTAGATACAGGTGACCCAAAGAACCCGTCTTTTCATAAATCTGGATCAAGTTGGTTCCTGAATGTCCCAAATTCATTCTTCGGCAAGACAATCACGATAATAGTCCCACATATAGAGCCATAAAGAAGATGTTTTGTATCACTCTATGAAGTAAATCAATGAATAAGACCTATGTATGGTCCAGTGTTTGACTATAACACGCTCTACAAAACATAAAGCAAGTCATAATGGACCGTGAGATGTTCTCATCTTATAAAGTCTGCTGAGGAGATCAGTGGACATGTTAGAAAGATTATTGCTGGTATGACCTGAAAAGATGCTGAACTTCTTCAATGTGACAGCTGCTAAAGAGGGACCAGGGCTATCTTCTTAATCTAATTCAATCACATTCACCAACATTAGTAAAATAGAATTTAGAAGACTTATTTGACAGATTAGCGGATTACAAAGATCATGATTTATAAGAATAATGAGAGGAATAACAAATTGCTCCCCAGAAAGCACAAAGCTGTAAAATTACTTTACAAAATAATTGCAATAACACAGTGATCTTTTAACTCAGATCATGAGTGGATGAAATAAAATGCCTGGCTTCCATATTCAGTGGTACTTGTCCCATTGTAAAGTATAATTTTTGCTTTACATAATTCATAGCTAAAAAAATCCTTACTTATCATATCTATTAGCTCACCCTATGTTCATCTAATGTCTGATAAACAGAGGTTTAAGCTCCTCCCCCTTTAAGACAACCTTCTACTTACTGGCTACCCCGCACAAACAGAAAGCTATCTTCTCTCACTGACTTAATACAAAGACAAGTGTATATAAAATGTCAGAAAGAAAGGATTTAAAACAGTATGAAACCTAAACTTATTGGCTAATGGCGATTACTGGTACATTATGGCCCTGTTTAATATGGACATTCACCACTATAACTGAAGATAACAGAGTATTTGAAAGAACAGAGTAGATTCCCATAAGACCACAGAGAGTGCAATTAACATTTTCTGTCTCTTATTACCCAAAATTATGCCAACCTAAACTTCACAGCACTGTGCTGAAAAAACTGATAATGTAACCTTGACTGGAATAATCAAAATAAAACAATTAATTCACTAAATTTATTTAAAGCATGCCTCTTCCAGAAACAAAGCTTTTCTACTGTAGGTGACTTTAGTGACATTGTCAGCAAAGGCCTGACGGTGCTCAGTGGAGGACCAAATGACCTCTACACACAGTTCCATGTCAAAACAATCCTATATTCAGTAAATAGTTGTAAACTGTCTCTCAAAATATAGGAGTTTTAAAAATATAGTCATGATTTTTCAATTCCTTGTTGGGTAGTTTTAGTTTACAAAATGTAATTCAAGACTTTTTATGACATTTTCTTCCTATGAAAGAAGAGCATTAAACATATAAGCAACCAAAGACTCCCAAAGTGCTAGAGGAAGGAGCTGAGTTGATGCTCCTCCTGAATAAGAGAGGTCAGTTATAATTATTTACTCCATCTGATGAGGTGGCTTCACACGAGCATCCTTTCGGAGGTGATCAAATCACAACACACTGAAGGGAAGGATTATATCTCCCAGCTGGCCTGGGAGTGCTGAGGAAATACTCGAGAAGAGCTGGAGGAAGCTGCTGGATAAAAGGACATCTGGCCTGTTCTGCTCACCCTGCTGTCACTGCGCCTCTGACCCAGAAAAGTGACGGGTGCAAGGAAGGACGCACGGATGTTCACGCTGCATCGTCATTTTGATAGGCTGTATGGTTTTATTTAGTGGGCTGTACTCACCTGTTATAATCTCCATCATCAACAGCCGTACCAAACTCAATGAGGCCTTCGTCGAGTGTGTATGTCACCATGTTGACGCCCTCTGTCACAATCACATCCGTCTTGCCATCGGCTCTTTTGAGATCCACAATGTCTCCCTGACAAAGAAAGGAGATACATACTATGCATAGGTATGAAACCTCCGCGCTGTGTTAATAAAGTGAAAAATGTGCTTTTCATGCTACTGCTAAACTGTATTAGACAGTTTAAGCCACAAAATACTTTATAGATGAAGCTTTTACTTACAAAATACATTTTGTCAGGTTTTTATATTCTGTAATTTCTGGTCTACATGCAATCCTGCAATCATCCTCTACTTCTGCACTTTGTCTCATTCCTGTTCATTTTGCCTTCTTTTGTGATTGCGTTTAACTATTTTAGTCGTTTCCTGTTTAGATGAAGTGTTTCAGTTCCTTTTTTTGTTCCAATTATTCTTCATGTGGACATTGATTTTGCTACAGTTTAACTTCACAGGTACATTTAAGACTTATTTTCTTTTTCTTCGTGAAGCATCCTAACCAAAGTCTCTCTAGAAGTGACCACAGCAACTCTGCAGCCATCTTGGGAAAACCTCAAGGGAGTTATAGGAGCTGTTCTCTTGAAGCCTTTGGAGTCACAAAGACCTAGAGAGTCGTCAGTGACCCCCAGTCGCAAGGGGAAAACATGTATTCCTGAACCGGGTACAGAGTGTTCTGGCAGCTGCTGTGAAATCAACTGCAAAATTGAGACGCTGGACTTTCAAAGCAGAAGATGTGCCTTTTACAGTGTGTTGACTTTAGCAGTAAAGCACAGCTTTTACTTTGAAAACGATTATTCTCTGTTTCGATTTTGTATTGCTCCTTTTCAAGTTTCACTACAACTTGGTAGTTAGTTGGTAAGTGTCTGCAGAGAAATACGACATCTTCCATGCAAACTATGGGTGAACGTGGCAATTTGCTTATGACCAAAACAATCACGCGGAGAGAACTGCATGGTTACCAGGCCATAGAAGCTACATGTCAAGAATCACCAGTCTTAAAAACACACACAAAAAAATGTTGGTAATTTTGCCCATAAAGAAATGTTTAAAATGCTTGTTTCTCTCTGGTAATTACAGCTGCAGTATGCATGGACACAGGTTTACAACATCACAGCCCATTAATGGGTCAGTCCAGTCGACCAACATAATCAACTTGCACCCTCCAAATTCACACTATGAATGCGTTTAGCCAAGAAAAACAATGAGTACACTTAAATACACTTAAAAAATTATAATGAAAGTTTTTGTTAAACCTTTATTTAACCAGGAAGTGAAACTCAAACTCAACAAGATTAAAAATGTTATTTTTTAGAGAGTGTTCTCAGCCAAGATATGCAGCATTAGCCAAGAAAGTTTTTTTTCTAGAAACCAGAGTGCATAAAGAAAACTTTCATAAGCACAGGGAGAACAGAACTGCACACCGATTGGCCCTGGAACAAGCATGGGCGTATGTTTCCCAGTTTGGCTCTTCAGAAGTTTTCAAACCTAATTTTGAGCATTTACACTTTTGTTTTTCACATATTATGAGTCATTTTAGACATGCAGCTGTTACTTCCAGTAACCTTTGAATTTAGAGTTATGGCTCTCTTAGATAAAGGCATCAAAATAACTGTCCACATATATGACTAGATGTATCACCAAGATGGCTGCTGAGCAGCAAAGTATGTCGGAAATATTCAATTTCAAAATTCAATTTATTTTAAATCAGTTTTAGTTATATTGCACCACTTCACAACTACAGTCATCTCAAGGCACTTTGGTTCCCAATAATATGGTGATTATTAATGAGAATTTCCACTAAACACTATGAAATCAAATACTTTTAAAAGAATTATGACCAGCACATAACAGCAGCAATTCTTTGTCCATTACTACCCTCTGCTATTGTCTACAAAATAAAATTGTCTTGCACAAAGCTCAGTGCACTTTGCAAAAACATAAATCAGCCACACAAGAGGCTGCTGCGCTTGGTTTTTATTATTAATGAGAACAGCAGCAAGTGTTAACGCAAGCAACTTTCAAAACCCTGCGCATGCCAGGGGCGACTAACTGCCTCAGGACAGCGGCACAAAAAGCTGGTTCTCTGTTAAGGCTTTGCCAGCAACACAAGGCTTGAGAACAGTAAAAATAAAAAAAACATGTGGCTTCAGTATAAACACTGTGGAGATATTAAAAATAAAAAGGTTTATCAAAACAAGCCAACCAGGGCAGATGCAGAGCCTCCAGTTAAAGATGCAGACCATACTTAAATCACACTTACAAAGAAAACAAAAGCTCACCTTGACAGGGAACATGGTGACGGTCTCTGGGCTGTCGATGCTGTACCAGATGCAGAGGTTTCCCCGGTTCTGGGCGACCACCACATCGCTGCCAGGCACCCACTGGACGTAAGAGCAGAAACTCAGCAATGTGGTCTTCATGCCAGACTGTATGTCGTACAGATGGAGCTGCAGAGGACAGAGAAAGATAGAAAGATATAGAAATTCCTATTTTCATCATCAGGAAATGGTTTCATGTCCAGCAGTAAAGGCAAAGTCCAGCAAGTGTCACTGTACATAAGAATGGATTACACCAATTTCAGCTGTGACTGTTAAATTTAATGTTGGTAAATATAGAGTTAATCTGCCTTAGCTTAGCATAAAATGAAAAAAATAGGTTCTATACAAAGGTAACAAAACCACTTTACAGTCTATCAAAGCTCATTTGCATCCACAATAATATTATTATTTTTTTTATATACTATATAATTTAAATGTTTCATAGGAAGTTTATGCTGACAGTACTTTGCATCAGATTATCTTTTACTATCTTTAAAAGAGTCATTGTAAGAGTATTCAGAGCATCATGGATCACCACTTAAAGTCAGGCTAAGTTAAATTTGATTTATTTGAATCATCGATTTATTTCTTGCACCTGCATTTGTTGGTTCAGTTTATTTATAACCTCATTACCTTAGGAATGTAAGTTCGAGGCCCATTGCACAGCAGACCCACACTCCTTCCACCTGTTTGTTTCCTTTGGCCATGTCTCCACACCTTATTTTATTTTATTTCTTGAACTTCTGTAGGTAAACTGACTCTTGGTTGTGGCATCCTCTTTATATTCAGTCTCTGGAATAAGCCAAGCCTTTATGTTTTCCTTGCTGTGGCAAAAATATGTAACTAGTACTTGGATTTTTGGGGTGCATTTGAAGATATAATGTGGTAATTCTTTGATCTATAGAAAAGCTGCTTGGTGAATTTTGTTACCTTTAGGTAGGAGACCTTAAAAGTGAGAGAGTCGTTTCTCCTTGTCCACAGTACAAAAATAGGCCTTATGTATCTTCTACTGTTAGGTTCATAATTTATTGGAATTTTTAGCACATTAGGTTATTGTCAAGCATCCTAAAAACTTTTTTAAAAACTCCTTGAATTAAAGTTGAAAGTCCACACTTCAAACACATCTTAATAGTCTTGTTTAAAACCCACTGGTTTACACAACAGATTTTACTTCTTTTTATTCCATCCATCCGTTCTCTTCCACTTATTCTTGTCTAGGACGAGAGGCAGTGTACACCATGGACACATCGCCAATGTGCCACAGAGCTAACACATAGAGACAAACAACCATTTGCACCTATGGGCAAATTAGAGTTACCAATTAATATAACCCCACTAACTGCATGTCTTTGGACTGTGGGAGGAAGCCAGAGTACCCAGAGAGAACACAACCAAACAAGGGGGGAACATGCAAACTACTCACAGAAAGACCCCAGCCTGGTGTTTGGAATTGAACTCAGGACCTTCTTTCTGTGAGGCAACAGTGCTAACTACCATTCCACCACACTTTTTATTCTTTCTTTTGAAATATACTACCTAAAATGTCATGCTGACCATCATGAGACAATGCGATAGATTAGATTGCATTTTCCCTTTCATCTTCCTTTTAGACCACCCTTCTTCTAATTGGCTACCACTGGAGACCAAAATGTTTGGATAGCAGGTAGAAGGGCTCGCCAGCTCTGTGTGCCTGCATTTAGAGCAGTCTAGCCTAAAGCCTAAACCCTTGGCCCACTCCCTTCTTTCTTTGAAACTGTAACCATGTTTGACATTCCACATACACTTTATGGCTTTATTATTGCTTCCATCCTTTATAGTATAATTTGTTGCCGCTCTAACATCTCTGGATTAACATTATAGGTTATTTGATATATGACAGCAGAAACACTTAAAGTAAAAATTCTATAGGAAGCATTTTGCTAGCAACCTGTTCTTGTTGGTTGAGGTTTACATTAGCATAGTTAAACTCATTTGGCTTGAACAAAGTTGATTAACATCCAGCAGCTCCACATGAAAACTCCCACTGCAATAATCTGTTCCACTGTGCACTTGATGAGAATGTAGATTCTATAAGCTACAGAGACTCCCGCAGCACTTAATGTGCATGTGTGAGTATGTCAGACCGCCCGCTGATGTAATCAGCTTCCTTAATGCCCTCCCCACACCCACCACCACTAATTTTAATAATGCTTTGCCTATAGTCTCACCCGGGTGCTCAGCTTGCCAACTTTAAAATGCAATGAGGACAAGCAGCCTGTTGATAAGGTCATCTGAAAGCAAGGAGCAATTAAAGAAACATTTTATGACTCTTTACTGTTGAAAAAAAAAATGGGAAAATGAAATTTCTCCCAGATTGTGGAGTGTACTGAATTGCAGTTGGGAAACCACTATTAGTGCTGTAATAAAGGTAAAAGTTAATAACCACTGCAGATCAGATGAATTAACATTTACAGTAAACCTGGGCATAAAAACGTTTCACTGAGAAAAAAAAAATCTGCACACGAGCCACAAAGATTTTCAGTGATTACAGAGATTTTTTTTTCTGGCACTAATTACCGTCAAACTTTTCTATTCTTCTACTTCTTCCTCAAGTCATTGATGGTCATAAATATTTTACAGTCTCTATCGCTAAAGTTCATTTTGCATATACTAAAAGGAAACTTGTACACTACATTTGTAAAACTGAATTATGTGTCACAGCAAGTCGCACTGGAGGAAAAAGTTAGACTCCACAGAGGGATTCTCAATTACCTGAGTTCTCCTTGTCTTTGCCCCAAGGCTTAAACATCAAACTTTTTTTTTACCCCGAGGCAACAACTGACAACAACTCGCTGCTGCTCTCATCCTCCACACAAGGCCTCTGTGAATCTCAGCAACCTCTTACATATAACCAGAAGAAAATGAATATGGTTTCTAAATGGGGTCTATGACAGCAAAATTAATGTATTCCCACTTATATGACATAAGGCGTAACTAAAAGAGTTTTAGCTTTTAAAGCTTTTAAATAGGGACAGTTCATCGTCATGAGGAATTCACATTTAAAGGCGTAGTTTGCTTTTACTCCATCCAGATTATTATATACAGTACGATCTATATAGAGATGTCTGCCTTCTCTGGAACATATCTGTACCAATTAGTGCTCAACATGTGAACTTCTTAATACAATATAATGCCGTGCTTACAACAACACACGCATGAGGACCTCCCTGGAAAAGAAAATCTTTTCCAGACATTAAACATCATTATAAAAGCAGATTAAATGTTTACGCTACACCAGAAAGCACTTTCCGATTTTCTTCTAGTCTTATTGTTTTTTTCTTTTGTTGGTTAATCTTAATTCTTCGGGATTCAAAAAACAGCGGGACAAGTAGGCACTGTGTCATTTAAAGGGATCCAAAGCCAAGAAAAGAAAAGTTGGTAACCTCTGATTTAAACCCTATAGCTAAAATTTCATGCCTTTCATGGTTAATTTATGGCGCCCCCCGGTGGCAAAGACGGTTTCACATTTATCTTGACAGTCAGTCAGAAAGCCTGGATGACCAAGATGGTTCAAAACAGAACCACAGCGCCTGTTTTAGATGATGGACATGGCCATAACTAAAGAACTGCCCCCAGCATTGACAGCCTTTTCTACTTTCCTCATCACACTGTCTATCATTTGCCCCCTCGCTCTCTTTTTGCCTCTGGGTCTCTATCTCATTGTGCCGAGGTTTTATTCTTACCCGCAGCTTCTTGTCCCTGAACAGCAGTTTGCACCCGGTTTCATTGAGCTCCAGCCAGTCAATCTTGGAGTCATGGCTGATGGTTCCCAGATTGTAGCCTCCGGCCAAGTCCACTGAGGGGAGAAATAAACCGACAGATTAACTGAGTCAGACTGCCAGTGTCTGGCTAACACTGGCCTTTTATTCAAGATCACAAATCAGCTAGTTCTTTTATAACTTTCCATAATTCTATCAGGCAGAGCCTGAGCTGTTTCTCTGCTCTCAAAATGTACCTGCTTTGGGATCCAGCTGATATTAGTGTGCTGATGTGAGGCCTATACAGTCTTTTTAATTAAAATGGGGGTTATTGTCCACACTGAGCTAACTGACTTTATACTGCAGTTATTGTAGGTATATTACTTTGGAGTTTAATATTATGGTAAGTAATCATATGGGCTGGATGAGTTCCTATATGTTATGACATGGTCAAGTACTGACAGTTTTCACTGAGTTGTATTTGGAACAAAAAAGGGATAAAGCTGGAATTGTCTTCTTTGAGGCACATGTAGATGGATGTGTATGGGCCTCAGTGAAGTGAAGTTCAGTTACATGATGATTTCATTTATGTTTGTTTGCTCTCCTCTTATGAAGAGTCTCAGCAACCTGCTGTTACCTGTAACACCCTCCTCTGGGTGGCTCTGGGGAGACATTTACTTTTGTGCATAATATATGTACAATATGACTGAAAATGTCAAAAGCAACAATCTAGATCTAATGAACAAGTATGACTTTAATGTCTTATTTATAAATGCTATTTATATATGTTATATGTTCCCCTCAATGACCACTGGTAGACTTTCATTATGAAGAACATGGCCTTATAACTTCATTTTTAGTCAGCCCATCATACACCATGCTATCTAGTAGGCCTCCATAATATATTCACCCGCTGCTTAGAATAGTCCCCGACAAATCTACTGTTTACTCCTGTTTAAATAATATTGGCCTAAAACACATGTACAACAAACCAAAAGGCTTCAAGGTGTGGGCCAAAGACAAATATTGATTAGTTCATGTGAAAATCTAATTAATTTATGAGAGCATGAATTACCTTTATGTTTAACTATTACAACTAAGGGTGTACTCACAATACACAATCTGTACCATGCTGAGCACATGACACCCAAAGTTTCTTTAACTAGTATGAGCCCACTGCGACCTGGCCAGTGAAAGACTCAAGCACAGTATTGCAATACTTCCTCAACGACAGCCTCCATTAAAATCTCTGTGGTAAATAATTAATAAATATAAAGGGAATGTGAGAGAACAGCCTGCCATAGCTCACAAAAATGGTCCAATTAAGCCACAAACGCGTGAAGCCGCGTGTGCTTTTGAAAGAGACAGACAGCGAGCACAAGAGGGAGGAGCTGACATGCTGAGACTAACTGGGGTGTGTTCAGTCACTGAGCGCAGTGTGAGCTCAGGTCATCGAGGGAGTGGGGAGGGACTGTGCCTACTGCGAAAGCACCCTGAGTGTTAAATCCTTTTCCGAACCTGGACAGTCACATTTTGAATACACACAATCACAGTCTTGCTCTCAGACACACACACACACACACACACACACACACACACACACACACACACACACACACACACACACATATTTTTCTTACCAACAGCAATAGTCTTTATGTCAATCAGATAAGCGAGCTTCTTGTTGTCTTCAACTCCTTTCTGCTTCCTCTCATTTAGTCGGACACTAGACCCACACACACACACACACACACACACTTGGTTTAAATGACATGACTGCATTCAGCAAGATATGGTTTTAACAAGTAATAACCCCAGCATTAGTGCAGCGTAACTGGCTTCAGCTGCTCTTCATTGTGTTAAATCCCAGGATGAACCTGGTCATGAATTTGTCATGCTGCAGTGTCCAGCCGGAGGCGAGCAGCAGCCAGAGTATCCGACAGCCATCATTCAGTCACAGAAGGGCTGACAGCGCTGACACTTCTGACAGCTCTGAATACATTAACATAGATGTGTGCTGACTAGTTGGTTTAGCCTCACTGACTCCTGTGGACTCCTTACTGTAATGATGCAGAGGATTTCTCCAAAACTCAATACCGCCATCTAATGGTCATGGCTGAAAGCACTTATGAGAAAGCATCAGGGTTAATGTTTGTATCTCTGTTTGTACCTTATGTATATGAATGTGTCATTTTTATATTTGTTCAAGACAGGAAAAAAATTGTATTTCTCTTTAGTTTTTCAGTATATTACAAATGCTGTCTTCAAAAAGATAATGCATGTTTGAATAACCCAAAATATTCCTGTTTGGAAGTGAGATATTGATTTCATTGCCAATATGCAAAACTGTCATTCAGTGTAGGTTCAAGCTATTATTAAGATGCTATTTTTGGACAATTTTGTAAATGGATAATGAAAGATGCACTCATGACACTGCTGCTGAATCGTTTTTGTTGCAGGGCACGTTGACATAAATGTATGTAATCGCCTGAAATCTCTGACTTTTAATCAGAATTACACAGTTGCAACCCCCATCAGCAGATCACTAATATTACATGCGTGGGACTGTTTCACATCTGTTCCTTAGAACCAAACAAACCGGTTGAGGTGCTCGAGTGTTACTGAACACACTGCTTCTGCATAATTATGAGGAACGGAGCCAACCTGATGAGGTGGGGGTTCATAAATTCCGTGCGGACTGATCCCAGAATCTCGTTGCTGCTGTACTCCACCAAGCTCAACTCCCCGGCATTAAATATCATGCACACCTGAAAACAGAAACAAGAACAGGGCTGTGAATACAGCACAGTGAAGAATGTAGTTTTATGGACAACATGACAGGACCTGATATATAACCTCCTTCGCCGAGATAATTATGTTTACTAAACACTAGGCCTTTGTGCTCCTTGGCAATCCTATAAATACAGGAGTGGTTTGGGGTTTTTTTTAAATAAGAAAACAAAAATAATCTGCACACTGTCTAAATTGTTAGTGTCTACTCACTGTTTCATTTTCAAAGAAGAACTTTTCATTTCCCCCAGAGCCAGTCCAAGGCACCTGGGAGAGGACAGAGAAAGCAGAATTAACTTTAATACAAATATTACAACAATACTGCGAACATAACACAATTACACAGTGTGAAGAGCGCATTTACAGTGAAAATCTGACATTAATGTTTGTGAAGCACACAAGACACACTCTTATTGCACCATAATGATGTGATTAACTGATTACTCATGTTTAGTTG
Source organism: Oreochromis aureus (assembly GCF_013358895.1). Taxonomy (NCBI): domain Eukaryota; kingdom Metazoa; phylum Chordata; class Actinopteri; order Cichliformes; family Cichlidae; genus Oreochromis; species Oreochromis aureus. The sequence goes on along the minus strand of NC_052956.1, from coordinate 20,632,196 downwards.
TTACGTATATGTGATAGAGAACAGAAATTGACAGTTTATGACCAAAAAAATGTAACAGCATGTCAGCTTGCATATTCTCTAGGATGGGGTTGCACGCCTATAAATGTTGGGTCTCTCTAGCCCATTGAACTAAAAGACCTTTTATTAAATGCAGAGACCTAACTTTAAAGGCTTGACTTGAATTTTTGGTCACAATGTTTCCCTTTTCCTATATTATTCCCTTCCAAGAGTACCACTCCTGTTATTTCTTTGTTTTATGGTATATTCTTTTATGGTATACTTTGTGAGGTCCTACCTCGCTTAATTTATTCGTCAGGAGATCTCCCAGCAGAAGAGTATCTGATGTGTGAGCCATCAGGTAGCGATCTTTCCCCATGATCTTCACTTCTTCTATCTCATAACCGTAATAGGACTTCAGGACCACCCGAGTTCCTGTGGAGAGGTTCTTTACTATCACCTAGATTTAAAAGAAACAAAACAAAACATAATTCCATCTTTATTTATGGCTTTGAAATCCACTAACAATCAATTTACACACTGATATGTGATACCTTCAACCTGTTAATCCTGTTAAAACACCAGTCAGTCAGTTCAGTGTGGTGGTCGTTCCAACCAGCAAAGTTAATCGCAAGAGACTCTATCTTGTGTGTGTTCATAATGTGTGTATTTATTGTATAGTTTTAATTACTACTTTGCTTCTGCAAATTAGTGTGGCCGACAAGTAATGTGGTAGGCGGCACAGGCTCATGCTCATTCCTATAAAAATAAAAATATTAAAGTAAAAAACATGGCTTTTTTTAAAAGATGTTTTCTTGGAATTAGCAATTAGTGTTGTTTTTTCCCTATTTTCTAAGTGTAACATTATAAACAACAACAAATTATCCACGAGAAATAATAAAAAAGGCAGATATATTAATGTTTGATGGCTTAAAAATAATGAAAAACAAAAAAGATGTGTATTTCCAGCATGGCTTTTTTTTTCAGACTACTGTAAACATAATTTTCTGCTACATTTAATTTGTCAATTAAGAAGAAAATCAGATAAACAAAAAGGCTGGATGATTGTTTTCGGAGCTCATCTCTTTCTTAATCATACAGGGCTGCTTGTTGCACCTGAATTCATTAAGTCTGCATTACTGCTCTCACAAAATCAACGGGGCTGTTTTCACATCGTCTGTTAATTAGCAGAAGAAGGAGAGCAAAGAGACGTCTGAAATTGCCTATTTGGTTGTCTGTTTGTCTAATTTAGTGAAATTACAAACACTGCGGTTCAGCACTGATGATTTTCTTGTTGCCTGGCTGTTCCTACCTGGCTCAGGCCAACGTAGGTCACCTCATACTTGTTCTTGTAGATGGTTCTTCGCAGGCAGCAGTCAAACAGCTCCACTCCCCCGCATAGTGTTCCCTGTTGAGACACAATCAACAATTAAACACCTAAAAAACGCAATTTACATTTTCTAATCTGTTTGTTTGTCATTTTCAGATGGTAGCAGCACAGAAATTAATAGTTATTGTAGAACATACATGCTTTCAGAGTAATAATAAACTGTTGGAGTCAAGAGTTGGTGAAGAAAATGGAGGCAAAAAGGCATCTTAACACAATGTTGAAATTAAAGTCACACTGCAGGTTAAAATAACTTTTTTTTAACCTTTATTTAAGCAGACAGTCACATAATGTGCTAGGTCAAGTATTTACAGCGCAGAGGCGTGATCCGTCTTTCTTCCAGGCCAAGCTGGTGATTGTGTAGAGGTTGGAAATTTCTTTAGGTTTGGCTTCATCCCACATTCCTCTCCTCGGAGCCCAATTAAACACCCGCAACCTGGAAAAACATCAGAAAGGAAAAACAATCTTAGCAGAAACATCACTATGAACTTTCACTTTAACTGTGAAGCTGCCACACACCGACCGGTCAAAGCTGCCAAACACCACAGATTCCCCACTGGGGCTGGCAACAGCAACGGTGAACTCCTTCTCTGTTCGGTCGCGGCTGTAGTCGAAGGTCTGCAGGATGTGTCCCTCTCTGCTGTAGGCCACCACCTTCTTGTCGCAGCCCCCCACCATGATGCTGTTTGCACCCCAGGCCAGAGCGTAGGGTGGGCATGAGTGTGTCAGAAGCTTACCCTGTGGCAAGTAAACAAATGTGTGAGAAGATATGTGTTGAATGGTGTAGAACTTTTAAAATAGGGATAAAGAAATGTATGAAGGCAAACAATCTGTAGCCGTGTTCACTCATGCACTGAAGACCTGAACTTTTCCAGACATGCTGGAGGTGCAGTCACATTAAAAATTAAATGTTTTCTAACCTTCCAGCTCATTAATACACACTCTGTGTGACGTCTGATTGCATCAATATGAGAACAGTGCAGGTAAGAGTCCGGTAAATTTAAAGCATGTAAGTGGTCATCCTGTTTCCTGCCTCCTGTGTGCTATATGCAGGCAATACTTCATCTAGACTGAACGTGCCATGGTTCTTGTTATATCTGTGTCTGTCAGCAGGTTTATTCTTTTAAGTCTTCCTGGTACTTTCTCTGTTATTTTTCTTTTAGTTACTTCCTGTTTTACTTAGTTTTAGTTTTTTCTTTCTTCTTTTGCTCCTTTCCCTCCTTCATCATCAGGAGTCTCTTATTTGTGCCTCCTCGTCTCCTACTTCCACCAGTCGGTGACCTGAAAATCATTCTCTGTCTACCATGCTGCAGAGTCTCTCAATTCCTAAAATGCATCTAGAGAACAGAGGACAATGGAGGAGGCTTGTTGGAATTACTGGAGGATACACAGGTGTATCCTTCAGGGAAGTGTTTTCATCTTAAGTGTATAAAAGAGGTGTGGCACACAGCTGGAATATACAGACCAAGATCATTTAAATGCTTGTTGCACGCATCTCTGATGGGACTAAGACGTGAGCAGAGGCGTTGAGGATGTGCAATTTGGGAAATGAGAAAGGGGAATTATTTGCCCCACTCTCATTAGTTCACATGTTTGACTGTTTCCACTTGTGCCTAGGGTTGACACATCATACATGCGTGTGCATAGTTTATCCTGTATTTCCCTTTTTCTTGGGTGTTTCCCAGTCTGCCTCATTATGCTCTCTGTGTTTTCTGTTTCATTCACTTTAAGACTTGATGTTCTTGTTTTTTTGTTTTCTGTTCTTTTTTTTTTAAATCACTCATTAAAGGCCTGTTCTTTTTATTCATTCTGTGTGACTCCTGCTCCTCATGACAAAGCAGAATTTTTCCTATAGTGAGAATGCATCTGAAAATGATTATTTCCATCGGTGAAAAGAACAACTTTGGACAATGTCTCAACCTGATTTCCCAACATTTTCTTGATTTCATGTGTGAAAAACAGCTCCTGTAGGTGAATTGTACCTGTGATTCCCCTGAGCCTTCATCATCAAAGAAGTACCGCACAACTGTCCCATCAGCATGGCCCGATATGATCCCTTTACCAGAGACACTGACACAGAGCAGAGATCTTAAAAATGACACGCAGTGCCCGCAGAGCAAATGCAGCAAAGCAGATCATTATTTCACAAGCTATACACATGGGAAATAGCTCATAACTTTAATAAGGTCAGCCCACACGTCATGCTGGGACCCTTGCACAACTTTTTGGTAAAAGTTAGGGACAGAAAAAAAATTCTTTTTGTTTTTAATTTCATGGGATTTATACAAAGAAATCCTAATCACAAAAGCAGTTTCTGCGCAGTAGTTCCTATTTTCAAGTTTATCAGCTCATCTTAAGACTCACTGAAAATTAAGCAACACAGCAGACAAACATCTGCAATTATAGTTCCAGTTCAACAAAACGCATAATGATGTTAGGCCAATATATGGGGGCATCCTTGTTATATATATATATGTGTGTAAAGATATTTTAAGCACTCACTTTGATGCCAGTGAGACAACCCAGGATTCTGTGGCGTAGATGGTTGAAGATTTATTTGTCTGAGTGTTGGCAAACCGAATCTGTAAAAAACATCAGAGAACTTATTCATTATCCAAGTACACTGCTGTTGGATTTAGAGAGCAATACAAAGACTTAACATCCCAGCTGGAAAAGGCTGTGAAAATATTTCACATTTACTGTATAAAGATAAACAAATACCAATTTTTTCCAGGAGGTTTTAATGCATCTAAATTATGTTCTATAAATTCACTGATGTATATATTTCTTTTTACTAACATCTTTGTATTTATATGTATGGGTATATTTCTAAATGAATTATTTATGATTCCGACAGTTTTTGAACTCTACAGAAAAAAGCTTTGACATAGAAATCAGACCATGTGGAACTAAAACGTCTACAAAACCCCTAAAGGACACAACTGTTATTCTACTACACCCATATATAATTCCTGATACTTTTACTTAATATTAAAATAAACATATGACATATCCAAGACATACCTTGCCTTCAACTAATCCGTAGACAATAGCATGCTCTGCAGGCCAAAGAAGGCATGTCACAGCACTCTGCAATAAAGATAAGAAAATAACACAACCATGTTGTTGTGGGTGATGACACAAAGTTGAGAGAAAGCTGAAAAATGTAATGTTTCTAAGGAAAACAAATCTTATCACTCAATTAAAAACTAATACCAGAATTAACTTTGAACTCTACGAAAAAAGCTTTGACAACCGAATCAGACCACATGGAACTAAAATGTCACAAAAATTTAAAGAACACAACTATTAGTCTACTACAATTATACACATATGAAAAGAAAACGGAACATATCTGATCATTCTTTAATTTTATATGTCTAAATGAGTTACAATAATATATTTTTAATCTGTTCTCATTGGTTATGCATTTCTTTGTTTTATGTAGTAGTAGAGCATAGTAGGTGCTCATATTAAACATGTTCAAAGTTTGAAAAATAAACTGACCACAGTTTGTGTGCAAATAATCCCTCCAAGCCAAAAACTCAGGCTTTAGATTACTCTTAACTCTCAGATTCAGCAGCACAGAGACTCCATCGACATACCCTTCAAACCTTTTGTTTGCATGCAGCAGCCAATCAAACACAGCTGGCATAAAGAGAGGAACTAAAACTACTTGCTTCAGATGTGAGATTATCTGAGACAGGTGGACTAAATGATGATTAGTCTGAACTTTAAACTAAGCAAAGCTACGCTGTGCAAAAGTATAAAAACATATGCTGAAAATGGGTTTAATAGATTCCCTTTATGGAAAGAAAAGTTTCAATTAGCTTTATAACTTTGACAAAAAGCATAGTCACTGCCACTTTTAGCATGCTCCTCAAGGCAATAACAATGCATTAAATCATGTTTTCTTACCGTCTGAACAAATTTATTGCAGATGACTTTCTTGTCCCCCCTAGGAGAGACGATAAAACTGATTAAAACTTCTGCTTCAAATTGTACCAAAATATAAACTAATGAGAAAAATGGAATTAAGTAGAGGTAATTACCAGTCCTCCCCGATTCTGTAGACAAAGATGATATTGTCGGATTGGCCGATGGCAATTTTCGTGGAATCCGGTGAGAAGGCCATGTCATTTACAACATAGCTCTGCTTTCCATACTGAAAAAATAATACATTTGAGTAACTATTATTATAGAAAAGCAGTCTAACATAATAACACACCACACCATACCACACCACACACCAACAAACCCACAGTGCTCCTGGCCCATAGAAATCCGTTATGGGGGCCCCACGTGGTAAAACTGTAGGACCTGCTTGGGCAAACACACAGGGAGGCCTCACAGTGCAGGGCCCAGATGTGCCCTACATTTCAGCCCACAGTGAGCTACCAACAGTGTGGGTTTGCCCACAGTGGCCTCACATGGGCCCCAAGAGGATGGTTGCTGGATAGATACCCAGTTGCATTTAATATAGATTTTACAAAGCAACTTGGTGTAGGCTACAAATACAAGCACAGAGTTGAAAATAAATGGGTGTTGCCACAATGGCTACACCTATCTTTCATATACAGTCTATGATTCCAACTACACATTTGGTTAAGTGCACAAGTAATCCATCATAATTTCTTTATATTATATACAGCACCTCCTTTCATACACACATGCAGCTCAAAGGACAACGGGATTTGTCTAACCTTGGCGTCCACAGGTTTTGTGGAGAACTTGTCCCTGCTCTCTCCCTGCTCATCATAGAGCAGCACCACCCTGTCCACAGTGCAAACAGCGAACTTGATGTTGTTTGGTGCCCATGCCATGCAGGTAACTTTGGCAGCAAACTCCTGTGGAGGCAGGGAAACAAATCAGTCCTAAAGCACTTGTTTTATAGACTTGCTCTTATATGATGTCCTCTTTTGAAATCCTTCTAATGATGTTAATGTGATTTGTGTATCGAAAATCAGTGTTTCTCGCTTTTTTTTTTTTTTTTTTTTTATCTTGCTTTGTTTTTGGCCCTGGTTTCTGTTTTTCTATAAAAGCATATTTTAACTCTGTCTGACTAACTGTTGTCTATTTTGGCCAGTAGAGATACTCCTTGTGAGCGGCAGTTAGATGTTAAATTTGATCAGACACGATAGATTTAGCTGTTTTAAAATCCAGTTTAGCACATGCAGACTTTTGGCCATGTATTAATCATATGGACGCTGCGTTTATGTGCTAGCAAGCCTGGCTAGTTAAGTGCAAAAATCCGCTTGCAATAACAGTTCAACGTGGGTCGGTAAAAACAAATTCATGCAAAAAATATATATATATATATATATCACGAAATTGGTGTTCAGTTACAGCTTTCTAGTATGAACATTATTTTCTGGCTTCCAGCACTAGTTATCGTTAGCTAAATCGCGCTGGCTTCCTAGCACCAGTTACGGTTAGCTAAGTCGTCAACGTACCCGGGGGGTTAAAAGTGTCTTGAGATACTTCAGTTGCATTCTGAGGGAAGCTCGTACACAGAATGATATTATTATTGCTGGAATATTCCTCAGATTTTGGTCATTTTGCTAGCAAGCCAAAGCTAAGGGGTAGCGCAGAGGAGGTTGGAAGTAAACTAACTGTGATCTCCTTAGTTACCGCTGGGGCGGGACTTGCGGTGCGTTCAAAACAATAGGGAATGTGAATGTTCTCAGGCAGTTTGTCAGCTCTCGCGCTTTTGTTTCTGCAAAAGGATGTCATTAAATAATTAAAACAATTTTAACCCGGTCGAGTCGTTTCAGGTTACGCCACAGGCCGTGAACAGAACTGCTTCGATTATGTGATTTCTATCCGTTCATTCTGTTTAATCTAAAGATATTACGTTTTCCGTCATTATATACGAACCTTCAAGTGACAGAATTCTCTGAGCGGAAACATGTCCACGTTTAGTAAGAGAACAGTTCACTTTCGTTGTGATATTTAAATGGTCAAATTTCAGGTTAAGATTAAACAGCTTTGAAGAAAATTCCCTCCAAAAAAGAAAAAAAAAAAAATGTGGAGATGCCGGGGATTGAACCCGGGGCCTCATACATGCAAAGCATGCGCTCTACCACTGAGCTACATCCCCTTCCTTATGGCATCGGCGAATGTAGTATATTTAGTGGCATACATCCGCACTATACTTGCTAGCTATTTCTTCATTATATCATACTTGTTTAAAAAAATCATTTCAATTCCTCATATAATATGTAAATTGCTTCCACTTTCTCCTGGTATACCAAACCGTTGAATACAAATATTAAAGTTAAATAATTGTAAATTTATGAATAAGTCTGAAATGTAGCCCCCAGTAGCACAGCCTGACAGATTACGCACTTGTGAAATTTGCTGTTAACATCACTTTGTCTTTTGCTTTTCATTATCTCTATATATTATTAGCCGTTTAAATGGTGAATACACACCACACATTTCACGTCAATATCAAAATTCAAGTTGTAAGAACGTTTCTTCCTGGGCACAGAACAAAATGTTAAGTTGCCGCTGCAGATGCGCCCCTCTAGCGTGGTGACGTAGAGGTGACGTGGAGGTGTTAATTTTCCAAAGTGTACCAAGGTGTACCGGAAATCAGCGAAACCCTCACGTGTACGACGAGATATTGCCAATTTTTATGTCGCACAAAATCAGAGACAAAGACAGGAAAATGTTTACTAAAATTTAGCATGCATATTGGCTCTAAAACAAAGGAACTCTAAATTATTGATTCATGTAAACAAGTTACTTATTTTCATGACAACATGCATTTTGTTGACTACTAAAGATAAGAATTTATATACTCTGAATACTTGGCATTGAAGCCAACTATTGAAACTATTAAATTAAAGTATAAAAACTTTCAAACACCTTCCTTTTATCCCATACTTCTCCACATTCCACAGTAATTGTGTCAGTTTTGTATTGAGGCAAAAACCTTTCATTAGGTTAATAGAAACACTAACACTTATATTGTAAGGTAAATACCGTACAATAATAGTGGCTACGTTTTCCTAAATCATGTTATTTTCTGTTTAAAGCATAGAGATATAATTCTTTCATGAATATTTTTTGTAATAATTTTGAAAGTTGAAAGTCCTCTGGTGTTTGGGTAATCAGATCCCAGCAAACTATGGCACCAATGAATGTGGACAATGTGGGTAATGTCAGTAATGTGTTAGTGTTATTTATGGGGTTTAATTATTTAAATTATTATTTAATAAATCTAACTTGGGAAAAAATTATTGCAAACAGCCTAGCCTCAAATTCTACTTTATTTTAATGTAATTTTCCTAACCTCAAATTCAGCTAAAATTTGCTTTTAAATTCCTATGCAATAGTCTATTTGTACTTTTATTTTTATTTTTTTAATACCAAATATGATAAAAACGTTAACTCATTACAGTTGTTTTGCTGTAGACACATTTGGCTTCGGCAGGACTCATGACATCTGTTTTTGAACCACAAAATATTCCTGAATCTCGTTGTAACGCTTGTATTTTATTTTGAAAATCTCTAGCGGAAACGTGAAACCTCAGTTCGTCAAACTTACCGTCGCGGCCTGCTGCCCGACTTCCACGCGGCTGGCGGCGCGTGTGGAACACATTGGTCTGATCGTCCCGTCCGAACAAACTCTAAACTGTCGACCTAAACATATTTCCTTTGTTTTGGTGTTCCCGGATTGAAATTGGATTCGTTTCAACACTCAAAGGTTTGTTTTTGGCCACCAGATCTCATGTTTATTCGTGTTTTTTGAAGTATTTTGTGACTCAGGCTCATCTACATCTCTTGCTTCCGCGCGGCACAAGGTTCACGTGGAGACTGGGGCTCGTCACAAATCCATCAGTTATCGGTATCTGCAGTTAGCTTCAGCTGTAATCACTACAAAAAATGGCAAAGATGGCAACCTTGATTTTGGAGGACGGGACGACGTTCAGAGGCCGCCAATTTGGTGCAAGCATGTCGGTATCCGGAGAAGTTGGTACGTGTTTTATACTGTTTTAATTCACCTCAGACTCTCAGTTTATTATTGTGCATAATCCACCTGTGTATAATATAACTCACCATGGGCATGGTTAAACATTTGCTTTGGTAGATTGTGTAATCTGGATGTGTAATGTTGTTTGCTCCTTTGTGCCAAGACGCTCATGGTTCAGAGCTGTAAAGCGCCAAGTTCTCGCAACGTTTTCCCCTCAATGCCAAACTCCATTGAAAAAGAGTGGAATTTAGTCACGCCACCACAGCCAGCGCGTCCACCTTCAGCGCCCACCTGTGTGTATTTTGGCAGGCAGATGTGACTAGGAAACTGCTTGCTGTGTCGTAATAGACATGCCGAATTAAAGATAAGATAATAGTGATTTTGGAACAGGTCAGATTTTGACATTCGATATGCGTGACTGCAGAGATGAGTAACGCAACGTTAAAATGATTAAAAAAAATTCAAGCGTAGACTGGACGGAGGACGTATACCCGGGTGGAATGCGACTGTATTCCACCCAGGTGTTATAATCCCTTCGTAAGTTTATTACAGAAACACAAGTAGATAGAACACAATAAAATAATCGACTATAGAGATCGAAAAACACATTGCGTTCTCAATAAACAGTCATCATATGTAGAGTTCATGAGTTCATGTTAATCAAATGGGAAATACTGGTAATTATTGCACTTTCTAGTCTGAGTGATCGCTCAGATTACAAGAGACTCCACATTTATCTGTATTTTCCAACAGCAACGACTGAAATAGTTTTAATATCAGTTAATGTGGGATGTCTTAATAATGAGACTGTATATTATGAACTAAAAGAAAAAACTGGATATCTGAGATACAGCACGTGAGATACAAATATATAATTGTACTAAATATGAGAGAATCATAATTATCTGATAACAAGTCATCCAAGTCCTAATCATAAGAGTTTAATTGTTATTGAAAGTGCATCAGTGTGCATTTAAAAAAAAGAAGAACTCTTTTGGATTCATAGACACTGCCTTTGTTTTTGTTTTGTTTTGTTTTTCTCAAACATGAAACCATAATTAAGTCTTAATATATTACATTTCTGACCTGTATCTAGTGTAGTGGTTTATACATTCACCTAACAAGTAAAAAATTCCTGGTTTTATCCCAGGAAGAAACAAAGAGTCCTTTTGGGGCTTGGCATTTGGAGTAAAAATCTGCCCAATGAAAACACAAAAGCAACCTCCTGTGGTTACTGCTTGTGAATAATGGAGCAGCGGAAAGTTCCTTTTTGTTTCTTGCTAATATGATTATTCTCTGACTCTTTAAAGAAAAAACCTAATTATTATTAACTGTGTGGCAGATTTAAGCTCTCGTAGTTGATACGATGTACTCAAGAATGTTTTGTGTGTTTAGTGTTTCAGACGGGGATGGTGGGATACCCCGAGGCTCTTACTGATCCATCCTACCGCTGCCAGCTGCTGACCCTCACTTACCCTCTGGTTGGCAACTACGGTGTGCCGAAGGATGAAAAGGGAGAGTTTGGGCTGAGCAAGGTAAGCGGTTATTTAAAATCCAGGTCAAAGTTCATTTGCAAACTTATTAACATATTTAAAGTGGAAAAGCTAATTAGGATTTTTCTTCTTTTCTTCTGTGGGACAGAGTTTTATCTGAATGAAAGAAGTCTTAACACTGATAAAACACACTGTCTTATCTGTTGTTGTCTTGCTCAGTGGTTTGAGTCATACAAGATCCACGCTGCTGCTTTGATTATTGGAGAACTGTCTGAAAGTCCCAGTCACTGGAGTTCAACCAAGTCACTGGACCAGTGGCTCAAAGAGCAAGGCATTCCTGGATTACAAGGTCAGAACCCCAGAATAAAAATGGGCATAAATTAATTAGAAAACTGCTCAGCATCTGTAATAAATATTAATGCATAAAATAATCAGATGCAAACTTTTCAATTTGAATGCTACAAATTGTTTCCATTTTCTTCAGGTGTTGACACCCGCTGCTTGACCAAAAAGATCAGAGAGAAGGGGACCATGTTGGGGAAGCTGATAGTGGATGGGACTCCTGAGGAAAGTATTCCCTTCGATAATCCCGACAAGAGGAACCTGGTCCAAGAGGTCTCCATGAAGGTAACCCACCAGGAGTTTTGTTACAGTCCCATCGAAGCTCTGCCAGCTCTCGAGTGCTAATGGAGGCCGTTATTTATGTTACTGATAAACTAGAAACTTGGAGATTTGATCTGTGGATCTAATTTTGTGAAGGTTTTTTTGTGGCAATTAAAGCTCTAAAACATAAGAAAGGTTTAGTGCCCACACTCCAGCTCAAGTAAGAGGTTTTGAACTAAATAAATTAAAAAGCTAGATTGTCTGTAGTTGTCTCAAAACATATTGTTTAACAGGTAGCTTGCTGCTTGTTTTGTGCCTGTCAGATATTTAGATGTTTCCCTGTTTGGTTGTCTCCAGGAGCCAAACGTGTTCAATCCTAGCGGCAGCTTTCGTATCACAGTGGTGGACTGTGGCATCAAGTACAACCAGATCCGCTGCCTGGCTCAGAGAGGAGCCCGCGTTACTGTAGTGCCCTGGAACCACCCGCTGGACACCGCCGGTCAGTAACACGCGCTATGTCGGGGATTTTTTTCAGTGGAACCACTTTTATCAGTGGTTACATAAATGATTGTTTCTCATCTTTTTCCAGATTTTGATGGTTTGTTCGTCAGTAATGGTCCCGGGGATCCCCAGCTCTGTGAGGCCACCATCAACAACGTAAGGAAGGTGGTCTCTGTGGACCAACCAAAGCCAGTTTTTGGCATCTGTCTCGGACACCAGCTGCTCTCTCTGGTCATCGGAGCCAAGACCTACAAGATGAAGTGAGTACCTCAAACTCAACACCTCCATAAACTGAAAGATAAATTTGTTAAACTTTGATTCTTAAGTGATTTTAAACTTTTACCAACGTTTACTATCACAAAGTAATGGTGCTCCATTATAAGAACAAATGTCTTCAGTTATTTTCAGTATTGTAAACTTAACATGATTACTAATTTCTTTAATTTAACACACCTCTTTCTCTTTGTAATAAATTAGAAACCCCTACCGCAGGCTTGTTAGCCAATGCTTGCTAGTGTTGTTGGCTGGAGCTGAACTAAAAAAGCAAGTGATTTAAAAGCACAAGAAAAAACATATCATGAGCAACAACAACAAAAAGATCCAGAGTGAAATTTTTGTGAAGGTGGATGGTGTAACTTTTTATTTTAATTTGTTCAAGTTACCTTTGCTCCATATTTTTGCTCCGGCCCCACAGCTGCACTGTTGTGAGAACCACTGCGCTTCACTGTAACCCTTTGAACTGTGTTTCAAAGATGAATCAATTGGTCACAAGCTGAATTTCATGACCTTTGGTGGAAAGGGTGAGCACACGTGAAGGAAGAACTCGCTGTATATTCTAGTGCAGATGTGGACCTGTCTTAAAGTTGTGAAATAGAACATTAAGTTTGGCGGTAAATGCTGTCTCGCTGTCCTCATATTTTGCAAGCCTTCTTGGCAAGATCATTGTGTTCCTGTCGCTGACATTCCTGACTCATACAAGTGTTAATAACGCCTTCAAACTGTCTCTAAGATTACGCAACACACATTAGCCAGTCGGTTGAACGCACCTTTTAAAGGTTGAGCTGTAGAAAGTTGAGTGAATCTGTAGTGATGCGTTCACCGATGTCTGTCTTTTGCTGAGCCCTCTGGTCACTGAGGGCACCCTCTACTCTCTCTAGATACACAGGTTTTCACACTCTCACACTTTCTTTGTGAAATGCAGATTTTTGCTGTCCTCAGCAGTCTGGCGTCTCCCTTATGATCACTGGAGGGTTGGATTGAGCTTCGTTGTTATGAAAAAGGCTGAATAAACACGTCTGCCAAATTCTGTAGCCATATCTATTATGGGAGACTTCGCCGATGGCAGCTTTATCAGGCTGAGTCTGAAGGTCAGAGTGGGCAGCATGTGTTCCTCCTGTGTCCTGCTGAAATGTGGCCTGCATCCCATCAGATTACAGGTTGTTCATGGAGATTCTTTCTGAAAGACTACAAGTGTAAAACAAGTGGTCCTAAAATGTGCTTTGTCTGTACCTGGACGAACAATCTAAAGCCCCATTTGGATCTAGCTGGATTATATTGGTGCTTAAATTCATGTTAGGATTAAGTCCTTTTAGAAGTCTTGCCACTCAGTCAGAATCACTGGTCACTTAATTAAGTGTGTAATCCAGAGTAGTGGGGCAGCACGGTAGCCCCGAGTTCAGCTCCACCATTTGGCCTTCCTGTTTAGAGTTTGCATGTTCCGGGTACTCGGCTAAGGTTAACTGGTGATTCTAAAATGCCCATAGGTGTGAATCTGTCTCTATGTGTTAGCCCTGTGACAGACTGTCCTATAGTGACTGGCACAGGCTCCAGCCCCCCACAACCCTGATAAAGATAAACAGAAGAGGATGGATGGATGGAGTGTGCTGACAAACTCTGAGGGAGAGGCAGGACAGCCACCGTCTTTGGCATTTCCCCGTAGATTTCTTTTCAGGAATCACTGAATGCCAAGCCTTTCCTTATAGTGGCTTCTGGTTTAGGTTTTAAATAATTTTAAAATGAATTTTTGTTTTTATGAAAGATATTTGTTGTGCGCGATATTACTATGGAGAAGATTGTCAAGAATTTAATTTATGGAGATTAATACAAGAAAATCAGACTAATGCTGATTACCTCTGCCAGTGAAGTCACTGGATCCAGAAAGATGTCTGGATGTGGATTAATTTCTGATATTTTCTCATAAAAATCAAATCAAGAAAAAACTTGATGACTTTTTCGAGTACTCCTGCTAACTAACAGTAAACCTGAACAAACTGTATAACCTGTATAACCTCTTTGGCCAAATTAATTAAAGCTTCTGCTGTAATAATGCCTCATTAGAGGGCTCCCTGGTTAAGTTAAATGTATAATTATAGATTTTGTTAATCATGGAAAATGTCTTTTATTAATCTTTTAATTAATGTTTTAATTAGTGTGTTATTTTCTCTTGTTTCTCAGGTATGGTAACCGTGGACACAACCAACCGTGCATCCATAATGGGACAGAGCGCTGCTTCATCACCAGTCAGAATCACGGCTTCGCTGTCGACCCTGATACTTTACCCAAAGACTGGGACGTGCTCTTCACAAATGCTAACGACCACACCAACGAGGGCATCGTACACAACACAAAGCCTCTGTTCAGGTAACAGTCTGTGAAAGATGGAGTCCAGTGGTGATTCACTCTAGACGTAACTGGCTCTGGTGGCTTAAACGCCTCTGTACTGTCGGAAAAAACCCAATTAAATGATTTGTGATCCCTTTCATCCAGTGTTCAGTTCCACCCAGAGCACATGGCTGGGCCTACAGATCTGGTCAGCCTGTTTGATGTCTTCATAGAAACGGTGAAAGACCATAAAGAGGGCAACACCGGAAAATCTGGTATTCCAATTTAACTTTCATTTTTTATCATCTTAAATGTTGTGGTGCATATTAATTTATTTTTAAATTACTTTTGTATGTACTTTTGTAGTTTTCAGTAGTAATTGGTATTTAATAGTAGTAATGTAACTATGCCTGTGAAGGAGAGAAACCCTTGTAAATCTGGCTTGTGTAATGACTAATTAGTAGCAATTTGTATGTGATATTTTTCCAGTGAAGCAGCGTCTGATGGACCACCTCACTTTCACTGGTTCCCCAAAGGCTGAAGGGCATGTCAGACCCAAGAAAGTCCTCATCCTAGGCTCAGGTGGACTGTCCATCGGCCAGGCTGGAGAGTTTGATTACTCCGGCTCGCAGGTCTGTGAAACAGGAGCTTTTTGGTCTTATTTTGGGCTGTTTGTAAAGCAGTGGGTTAATTCAGGATTTAAAGAAGAACACTTGAGCGCAGAGGACTTTTTTCTGTGCTCCTGCTGATGTTACTCTGCTCTGTTTTCCAGGCTATTAAGGCTCTGAAGGAAGAGAATATCCAGACTGTGTTGATCAATCCCAACATTGCCACTGTCCAGACCTCCAAAGATCTGGCTGACAAAGTCTACTTTCTGCCGATTACAGCAGAGTACGTCACTCAGGTATGGATTCTCTCTGTTGCAACTCTGTGACTGATGAAAGAAGAGAAACTGTGGACACAGTGAAGTTTGTAGGTCAACTGTTTTTTGTTTGTTTGTTTTTTCTGATCAGTCATTATTGACCCCAGATTGTGTTTGTCTAAAAGACTGAGGGGTCTCACATTAATCTCAACCCACCAAAGAACACAGAGCAGTTCTGTACAGGTGTGTTTGTAGCTTTGGTGACTAAAATGGAGAGAATGTTGTCTCCAGGAGTTTAGCTGATTTAGAGCGGCAAGGTATGGTGGGTGTGTTCCCATTAAAGACCACGGAGGCAGCTTCCAAGTTTAGGAGATTTATTCAGCTGTGGTCTGTAGTAACGATACATAAAGCAACTATCAGTACAGCACACAAAACATTCAACATGCCCAGACATAATTCTAGCACAGAGATAGCACAAGGAACTGTATTCAACACTCACGTCTATAATAACTTCAACAATTACACAAGATTTATAATTAGCATTAACTAACTTAGTAGCTTACATAGCGTATTAGCATAGAATAACATTAGCATAGTCACGAGGTAACAAATACACACAATAGCAGCTGACATCCTCAACATCATGTAAACAGAACTCACCTTCTGGCATTCACACACAGCAATAAACCAAAAACCACGAGATGCTGGTGAGAGGACACAAGGAAAAATGCTGGCTATTAGCAGCTACAAAGGCAGACTGGCAGCACAAGGCACCAAGTGGTGCATTCAAGGAGCGTAAGCATAGATATGGTGAGTTCAATGACGTAGGACATATCAATTTCCACAGCGCAAACACTATCTATAAACAAACCACAACACTTCAACCAAGCAAATAATGTGTAAACAGTGGGCTTTCTAACAGTGACTGTTGAAGGTAGTTCAGTCTTCTTTTGTGTCTGTATTGTAGGAACTGGGACAGTGGGTTCTAGGGCAACCTTTTATTTTTATTTCTTTACTGTGGATATGAAAAACTTTTACGTGGTCCATCACATTGTTTGGTTGAACACTTGAATGCAGCACTAGCATTTAAAAAGCAAAGGCAAAACATGAGCTTTGTGTTACAGCCCTTAAATCCACGGCTCCATGGAACTCAACATGTAAGATAAAGGGTGGTGCTGGTGGACTAGAGCGAGCTAGTTGCTCCACTCTGGTTTTTATATAGATGCAATTTAGTGACAACAGCCAGTAATTAAAGAACGGAAGAAATAATAGTACAGATTAATAATGAGAATGAAAGGAAACAATAGTTTGAGGACAAATATTCCCTCAGATTTTTACCTTCTTTGCCCAGTTCCTATTTTATTTAATGTAGTTTATGTTATTATTTTTATTTATTTTTAAGTTTCAGTGTTCATAATACATTGCTGTACAAATGTGCTGTACAAATGTGCTGGCTCAAAGATCTAAAAGTCCCTGCTCAGCTTTCTACCTGGCATCCATCATACGGCAGTATAGAGTGGAAACGAAGAGGCTAAAAGGCTAAAACATAAAAAATAAAAGATCACTTAAGCTGCTTTTAGTTCAGTTGCAGAGTTCAAAATGTCTTGGACGGGATGACATTCCCAGTGTGAAATCCACAGAGCTGTTTGTCTCATTTTCATGTGTTGTGAGTGCTTTGTGTCATTCTATCTTGTTGTTACAGGTGATAAAAAATGAGCGCCCGGACGGCGTCCTGCTGACTTTTGGAGGTCAGACTGCTCTGAACTGCGGTGTAGAGCTGACCAAGCTGGGCATCCTGGAGAAGTATAAGGTGCAGGTTCTGGGAACTCCTGTTTCCTCCATTGAGATGACCGAAGACAGGAAAATCTTTGTGGAGAAAATGGAAGAGATCAATGAGCATGTAGCTCCCAGTGAAGCAGCTCTGTCGGTGGAACAGGTGAGGAGACATGTTCGCTTATAAATTAATAGCTTCTGGTTTGTTTTTTGCCCCAGTGAAGTCTAAATTTATCTGATTAACTCTGCTGTAGGCGGTGGCGGCTGCTGAGCGTCTTGGCTACCCCGTCTTGGTTCGTTCAGCGTTCGCTCTCGGAGGCCTCGGCTCCGGCTTTGCCAACAACAGAGAGGAGCTGACCTCTCTGGTAACGGCAGCATTCACTCACACCTCTCAGGTACTGGTGGACAAATCCCTGAAAGGCTGGAAGGAGATTGAGTACGAGGTGGTCCGGGATGCCTATGACAACTGTGTGACTGTGAGTAAAATGAGACCAGAGAACAAACAGTTTATACTCACTAATAAAAACTGAGGGTAATTTAAAATGACTGTTGTTTCCTCTTGTTTAGGTGTGTAATATGGAGAACATCGACCCCCTCGGTATCCACACTGGGGAATCCATTGTAGTGGCTCCCAGTCAGACGCTTAACGACCGCGAGTACAACATGCTGAGAAACACGGCCATTAAAGTCATCAGACATCTTGGCATCGTGGGAGAGTGTAACATCCAGTACGCTCTTAACCCCGAATCTGAACAGGTAAGCATACATGTGAAGACCTGGGTGATGAAAAGCACAAATAGGACTATTTTCTGTTATGCTTTTCCTTATTATAAAGCCAGGGAAATGCAGTAATGTACAGAAAGTGTAGGTATATACAAATAAGCATGGGTGGTAACATGACTTTAAGTATATACAGTTTATATACAGGGGTGCACATAAGTGGTCCGCAGGTGCGCATTCGCTGTCAAAATAAAAGACGCGCACCAGATAAGAAGTTTTTGTCCGCTATAGTGGGATTGTCACGGCATATTCTGCACCACGTCTCTGTGCATTCATCACTTGTTTGAAGCCAGCTCACCTCCTGTAACCACTTTTCCGAGAACACGCGCTTCTTTTGCGGTTCGGACTCCTTCTGCCATTTTTTGGAGGTGGAGGAACACCAAAGTAATTGCTTAAAGGAGCTCGCTTCTTCGACATCTTTAAGAGTTCTAAACAAATATCTGTCCTCCTCCAGAAAATCTTATGTACGCAAACGCGCGTTGCAACGCAATCAAATCTGAAGAAACGGCAAAGTCTTTCCTCTGTAAATTATAGTTCAATTAGTTTTAAAAGAAAATTGTTTTAGGTATCAATGTGACCGTGTTGAGTAAATTCATTCCATACAAACCAGGAATAGATTTGTATGAATAGGCTTTATGTATTAGTACAGGCCTCTAAACAGGTCTTGTGTGCATGGGGAGCTGGTATTCCTGTTCCTGGTCTAATTCCCATAACATCCCTGATTGAATTGTATCTTCTGTGTATAATGTGTTGCAGTACTACATCATTGAGGTGAATGCCCGCCTGTCACGGAGCTCCGCTCTGGCCAGTAAAGCGACTGGTTATCCTTTGGCCTACGTAGCAGCTAAACTTGGTCTGGGGATCCCGCTGCCGCTGCTCAAGTACGTCTCTCAGCTTAAGGATGGCAGATAATGAACTACCAGGGGTTTCTCTGCTTTTAAAGAATTATGACATCCAACAAAGACGTTCCAGCCTTCTGCCAAACTGAACTTTTTTTTTTTTAAGTGCGGTTTAATGTATTCAAGCTTAAAATGAATTTTTGTATATTAAATGACCAAAAAACAGTTGTGATGCATAGATGCCTGTAAAGTCAGGCAGCACAGACTCTTTGCCTTCACTGCATGTGGACCTGTTGTGCTTACCTGCATAGTCACCCCCACAGTGTCACACAGAGCCAGGAAACATCTAGCTAGTAAATCATTACACTTAAAGACATCTGATCATTGAAATTCAATCATTTTTGGGTATAAATGTGTTCAACAATTTTTCATCAGCAAAGAAATTTGGAAATGTTGGTGACAAGATAATATTCATCACCTGCACAGCTGGCAGTTTGGTTAATTTGAAGTTATTGTTTTGACAAAAATTGCTTTGAGCAGTTTTTTTACATTTTACTAATAAAAGTTTTTTTTGCGTTTGTATTTTTGTCCAGAAACTCAGTCACAAACTCGACGACGGCAAACTTTGAGCCGAGTTTGGACTACTGTGTGGTGAAGGTGCCTCGCTGGGATCTCAGCAAGTTCCTCAGGGTTTCGACCAAGATAGGCAGCTCCATGAAGAGTGTTGGTAAGAGGCAAACACGAGCTGGGAACAAAAAAATGTAGTAACAAATTGTAAATAGGTAGTAGATTTAGTACTGTTAGTGTTTTTAAAATGTTTGGGAAACAAAGTTTGGTCTCGGTAAAGCTAACAATAAATTCAGATGGTCATTTTTTGCATCTACTGTGTTTTATTTATTTCTTTGTTCTTATTTCTTTATTTTTTCTGCACTGCTATCACAGCAGATTTCTGATGAGGGCATTAAAGTTTTACTCTACTGCTTTATTTCAGAGTTTGATCATAAAGTTAATCTTTACCTGTGCAGACAGAGAAGCCAGTAAGTCAGGTGCTTATTATGGATGTTGTGCTAAGTGCTTGAACCTTTTCCTCAACAGGGGAGGTGATGGCTATTGGTCGTAGCTTTGAGGAAGCCTTCCAGAAAGCTCTGAGGATGGTGGATGAGAACTGTGTTGGCTTCGACCACACCATCAAGCCTGTCTCTGAAAAGGTAACCTCCCAAAGCTGAAGTCCAGGTTAAATGGTTGTACTGGTTAAAAAATACCTTGCTGCTGCACGACCTGTTCACTGCACAATGTCAGCAAATACTTTATCCCAAGTTGAAAGATTTTTAACCATTTTCAGCCAACCATGCAATGATTTGCTTCATATTTGGTCAGAACACAACATTAGTGCACTACCCGATAGGTCACCACCTTGCTTTTGTTATGCAATGCCATCGGCTTTTAAGGATGAGTAATGGTGCAGCACATTAAAGCATGTAAATCTGTTTTACTAGACCTCTATTAGGATGGTGACTCTATAAATGATTGTGATAAGGACATTTTAAAAGGTCAAAACTATATTGTTCTGTCTTAACTGGACCAATAGATGGTGCCAGTTCTCCCCTGAGCTATCTACTATTGTAATGCTTCCTGCTTCTGGGTTTTTTGAGGAATGTTTCTTTGCATGCTGTTAATCATGTTCTGCTACTGTGTATGTGGCTGATTTATTTGTATTTATTTATTTTGAGAAAATAAGCCCAAATATCTGAGCTGATGCTCATGGCTGGCAAATAACTAGCAGCACATCACTTCACAGTTGTTGTGCTTCCTCTGCTTACCAGGAGTTGCAGACTCCCACAGATAAGCGTATCTTTGTGCTGGCGGCAGCGTTCAAAGCTGGCTACACTGTGGAAAAGCTGTATGAGCTGACCAAAATCGACCGCTGGTTCCTGCACAAGATGAAGAACATCGCCGACCACGAGCTGCTGCTGGAGACCTACAATCAGGTAAGGCCCATAAGACATAACATGAAAAAACTAAGAGCTGTTCAGAATGGATTAAATGCTGGATTAATTTTCTTCCGTCCAGGATGAGAGCACCATGCCTCCAGAGGTGATGCTTAAGGCCAAGCAGCTGGGCTTCTCAGACAAGCAGATAGCACTGGCTGTACAGAGGTGGGTAGGAAAGGAAATAATCACTGTCTTATTTTAACTTAATGGTAACTTTCTCTTTGATTAGTGTATTATCAGTATGAAATTTTACTTTAGATAAAGTGCTATTAAAGAATCCAAACTTCCTTGGTTTGTCCTCTATCACTAAATCCACGTTTCCCTCTCACAGCACAGAGCTGGCCGTCAGAAAGCTGCGTCACGATTGGTCCATCCTGCCAGTGGTGAAGCAAATTGACACAGTGGCGGCTGAATGGCCGGCTTACACAAACTACCTGTACCTGACCTACCACGGCACAGAGGACGACCTGAGCTTCAACGATCAGCACGTCATGGTGATCGGCTCGGGCGTGTACCGCATCGGCAGCAGCGTGGAGTTTGATTGGTGCGCTGTTGGGTGCATCACAGAGCTCAGGAAGGTAAGGTCTACATGAGATTTTCATCCTGGAGACTCTCTTTGTGACTGAGTTAATCTTTTACCTCACTGAAATTGAACCCAGGGAGCAGGAAGAACCGCCTCCATGTCTCAGTTCATTTCCTTTACTAAACTACTTTCTTTAGCGTGAGAGTATTAATTTACTTATTTATGAAAAAACATACAAATTTAGATCTTTTTTTTGTCATTTATTGTGATGCTTATTACATGTATTATTACACCCCAGAGCCAATAATCCAATGTTACTAAATAAGCATCAAACCATTCGCAGATGGGCTATAAGACCATCATGGTGAACTACAACCCCGAGACAGTCAGCACAGACTACGACATGTGTGACCGGCTCTACTTCGACGAGATCTCCTTTGAGGTAAGTTTTAGCTGATACTTGAAACTGTGATTGTGATGAATGTGACTTGATTCAAGTCTCACATTTTGGGTGAAACTAGCCTCTGGGCTCTTTGTTGCAAGTCATCCCCTCAAACTTTCTAACGCTCTAGCTGTAGTAAAGACCAGAAGTAAATCAGTAAAATAAGAATATCATAGCTGTATCCTTCCTTTATGTTTCAATCAAATTGGAAGAATGATCCTACACAGCTGGCAGATGAGTCAGTCACATTTATAAGTATCTTCCTTGAGCTCCAGAATGTTTATTGTTATGTTTATCATTTTATGTCATTTTCATAGTCTCTGCAGTTTAAATTATTTCCTTTCAGGCATTAAGATAATTAACAGGGATTCGACAAGCACCCTGTGGTTGTATCATGTCTACTTTATTGGCTGAAAGCTGTCTTTTCCACACCTGTTATTAATTTCCTTGTACACGTATTAATCTGCAGTGTTTTGTGGTTAGAGATGAGTATTTCTATGCGTCTTTCAGGTGGTGATGGACATCTATGAAAGGGAAAACCCAGAGGGAGTGATCCTCTCTATGGGAGGCCAGCTTCCCAACAACATTGCCATGTCGTTGCACCGCCAGCAGTGCCACATCTTGGGGACTTCGCCCGAGTTCATCGACAGCGCTGAGAACCGGTTCAAGTTCTCCCGAATGCTGGACACCATCGGCATCAGCCAGCCGCAGTGGAAGGAGCTCTCAGACACTGAGGTACAGCAGACTGACGATAAGCTAGTTTTATGTCACTGATGTCTCGGCCTGTAAAGTTAAAGATGTTTAACCCTCAAATGTTGCATTAATATGCTAGTAAATTATATTTACTGTTATTTACTATTGTATATATAACACTAAGAAAAATAGTTGCAAAGCCAGCGTTCGATGATGTTTACGTTTCTTTTTCGCTCTAGTCTGCTGTGAAGTTTTGCGAGACGGTCGGTTATCCCTGCCTCGTTCGCCCCTCGTATGTTCTGAGCGGCGCGGCCATGAACGTCGCCTACAGCGATGGCGACCTCGAGAAATACCTGAGTAACGCTGTAGCAGTGTCCAAGGAACACCCTGTGGTCATCTCTAAATTCATTCAGGAGGCTAAGGTAGTTAAAGACACGATAATTACAGCAGAATTATTGCCAAATATGATCAAGTTGAGCTGAGGCTGTACTGTTTATAAATTTCGCAGGAGATAGACGTGGACGCTGTGGCATGTGACGGTGTAGTGATGGGCATTGCGATTTCTGAACACGTGGAGAACGCTGGAGTTCACTCTGGTGACGCCACCTTGGTGACACCGCCTCAGGACCTCAATCAGAAAACCATAGAGAGGATCATGCAGATCGTTCACGCCATCGGTCAGGAGCTGCAAGTCACCGGGCCATTTAACCTGCAGTTAATTGCAAAGGTAAGAAGTACATGGAAATACTGATAAATGCTGTTTTTGAGGACGTGAATTTAAATTGTTACCCAACGCTGATACTTTATGTAGCTTTCTTACAGTATTTTCCAGATTCAGGTAATAAACAGAGTCAGATTTAGGGAGACTTCTTCTTCTTCTTCTTCTTCTTCCAACATTTAAGGCTGAACAGGGAGTTGTGGTGTGAAAACGTATAGTTTTGTAAAGTTGGCACAGCTGCTCAAATTAGCCAAGCATAATCGGCCTTTTTAATCCCCAACCTGCTGTCAGAAATGGCCACCTATAAAAAAAACACATATCCCTAAATGTTGGCTGGACCTCTTCCAGAACTATGACGCCTAAATAAAAAAACTTAGTTTATATAGAGAAAAATTATTTGAGAGAATCTTGAAAATGAGTAAGTCTTCCAGTACAGAGTAAAATTTGAAAATATTGCATGTACTTAAGTGCTACATGGATTTTTTTTTTTTTTCAGGTGACCTCATTATCGTGCTCCTGAACCTTTTAAAAAGGCTGCTGGGTTCATTTAAAACACAAAAAAACAATGCGTTAGCGCGAGTACCAAGGACACCAGGAAAGCGAAGATTAATGCAGTGTTAGTTTTTGAGAGAAGCTGAGCTTGGTGTCAGACTTTCATATAAGGGTTATGTCATCTTCATGCAGAGCAAGCAAACTAACAAGCCCTATGAAAAATAGGAGTAAATGTGATGCTTTTGCTGTAGAACTGGGAAAACAAGCTACAATGTTTCTTCCCTTTAACAGCCACCACAAATGGCATTGTTTGTCAGTTACTTTAAGGTGTTTTACATTGTAAAGTACAGAACCTGAAGGTCCTGATCAAGTTATGAAAATTAAGCTGTGTCAATTATGCAAAGGACAGTTATATCTTTTATCAGCACTGCTCAGAATATTTATTCACCGCTGTGATGGTGCTGTGTGTGTTTTCTCAGGATGACCAGCTCAAAGTGATCGAGTGCAACGTCCGAGTTTCTCGCTCCTTCCCCTTTGTGTCCAAGACACTGGGAGTGGACTTGGTGGCTCTGGCTACCCAGTACATTATGGGGGAGGACGTGGAGCCAGTGGGCCTGATGAAAGGGAAAGGGATTGTGGGCGTCAAGGTAAGTAGTGTGAAAGCAATCATAAACATTTCCCTTCATGTTAAATCACTTTTGTCTTTTTCATCTCACTGACCATCACGGATTCCTTCGAACCAAATGTCCTCCAGGTCCCTCAGTTTTCTTTCTCTCGGCTGGCCGGAGCTGATGTGGTGCTCGGGGTGGAGATGACCAGCACCGGAGAAGTAGCCTGTTTTGGGGAGAACCGGTACGAGGCTTACCTCAAAGCCATGCTCTCCACAGGCTTCAAGATCCCCAAGAAGAACATCCTGCTCTCCATCGGCAGCTATAAGGTACTTAAAGGTTTTGACTGACAAAAACACAACAGATGGGGATCCAGATGTGAACAGTGAGTTCAGCTCATAAGTGATGCAGCCGGTAGTAGGAATGATGCATTTCAGTGGCACATTAAAGTCTAGTCACAACTGTTGGTTATGTTTGGCAGATGTTTTTGTGGTTGATCAGTCACATGGGAATAAACAACAGATTTTATGCATCTGCTACATGATGGTGCTCTTCTAACAAGAAAATGAACCATTTCAAGCAACAAACCTTGATTATTTGTTTTTGCAGCAGCTGTTGATGATTCCACCACATTCAGCTGATAACTGTAAATATTATCACCATGAGACCAGATGCAGTTAAACTTGATCAAAACCATCTCAGTAACATGAATGGAATAAAAATCATCTAAGCACATTTTTTCTGCTGTGTTGAAATATTAGGATCTGTTTGCACTGAATATAGAATATTGCACTGGTTCGATCCCCAGCTCTGTCTGTCCTTGGGCAAGACACTTCACCGGCCCCTCTGGTGATGGCCAGAGGGGCCGATGGCGCAATGGCCCAGGGCAGCTGTGGCTACAACTGTAGCTTGCCTCCACCAGTGTGTGAATGTGAGAGGAATTGTAAAGCGCTCTGAGGGTCTCGAAAAGCGCTATATAAATGGAATCCATTATTATTATTAAGTCATAAATGGTCAAAATCAAGGATTAGTCCTCAGAAAGTGGGGTAGACTGTTGTAGAGTTTAATAAAACAGTGAACAGTAACTTCTGTTACATGGCATGACATACACTGAATCTAAAGGTCAACCAGCACCAACCAGTATTAAAAGGCAGGTTTTGTAGGCCGGGGCCTTTCTGTGTTTCCCCCAGTGGCTGGTTGGGTTCATGTCAGGTACTTCGACTTCCTCCCGCCATCCAAAGATATGAATGCTGGGTTAAAAAAACAGCAAATAGAACTGTATGAAAAGGCCATCAGTGCCAGATAAGATCAGCTGAAATTGAAACTCTCTGTTTACCACAATAGATTTAAGAAGTTTAAGAGTGATCTGATTTTAAGGAGCATCTACAGAGTGTTCCGGTTGTGTGAAACATAGTAAACGAAATAGATTTTTCCAGCTTTCAGTACTGATGTTATGATTTTATTGTTTATCCAAACTATTTGCATTGATTTGTTTTTGCAGAACAAGAGTGAGCTGCTGCCCACCGTGCAGGCCCTGGAGTCTTTGGGATATGACCTGTATGCCAGTATGGGCACGGCTGACTTCTACACAGAGCATGGAGTCAAGGTAATTCTTTTAACACAGGCTCGTTTTTTTGGAGTAACAAACTTTATTTAAATCAAAATCGAGTTATTTTGCAGCGGCATATCTGTGACTGACTCATGAATATGGTCGTGTTTACGTATATTTGTTTTTAAATGCTTTAATCCTGATAACCCATCTTTATCATTCCTCTTGAATTGCACATTAAACCAAAGATTCCAGATGAGCAGCACTTAGACATGGATACAATGTAACTGTAAAAAATGTTTTATTTTGCTAGAGGTTTTGAAAAACAGCATACAATGAAATTTCTAAATAAATTTCATTGTTCATAATTGTGGCATTCACTTAAGTACTTTAATAAGACTCTATTTTAAGTATTAATCTATGACAGGATGGAAACAGGATAGAAACTTTAAGACTCTTTAAGATATTGTCTTTAAGTTTCTTTTGTCTCCTTGTACAGGTGACTGCAATCGATTGGCCGTTTGAGGAGTACGACAGCGATGAATGCGCCACCAAAGAGAAGCAGCGCAGCATCATGAACTACCTGGAGGAGAACCACTTCGACCTTGTCATTAACCTCTCCATGAGGAACAGCGGAGGTCGAAGGCTCTCCTCCTTTGTCACCAAAGGCTACAGGACCAGGCGTATGGCTATCGACTACTCCGTCCCCCTCATCATCGATATCAAGTGCACCAAGCTCTTTGTTCAGGTACGCGATCTGTTTTTTGGGGGAGGAATTGTTTGTTTTTTGTTTTGTTAGGGTTTTTTTTGTGTGATATGGTTCTATGGGAACATGAATAATAAAGGGTGACTCATTTGCAGGCTCTTCGTCAGATTGGAAGGACTCCACCAGTGAAAACTCATATTGACAGCATGGCATCCCAGACACTCGTCCGTCTGCCGGGTGAGTGGTCGTAAACAGCAAAAACAACACTAAAATTATTGTAGGAATTTTGTAGAGCTCTGATCGTTTTGGATAAGACAGAAATAAATGAATAGAAACCCCTTTTGAATCCTTTTCAGAGTTATTCCCTCTGACTGTGGCCGCAGGTCCAAGTTGTCATCTTTGATGTTTGTTTCTGAAACAGGAATTCTTGAGTCTTTAAAGCAAAGTTGTTCAAAACCTGAGTTCCTTTAAACAGTAAATACTTCATCTTACTAAAAGCTGTACTAATTAGTTGCACTAATAGTACAAATTTTCATTTTAAACTAAAACAAATAAATTCAGACGGTACAGTTTTTTTTCAGTTTTTGTCTACATATTTGAACTCGAACTATGTAGACAAACTAGTACAAAGATACTGGGTGAAGTATTTTGGTTTTTGATTGAATCACAGGTCTGATCGATGTCCACGTTCACCTACGGGAGCCTGGCGCCACCTATAAGGAGGACTTCTCCTCAGGCACAGCAGCTGCTCTGGCAGGAGGAGTGACCCTGGTGTGTGCGATGCCCAACACTTCCCCCGCCATCATTGATGCTAATAATCTGGCTCTGGTCCAGAAGGTAAACCCACATTTTTTTAATCTGTTGGCTGCTCCTGTTTGTTAATGCAGAAATGTTAAGATTTTAGTTGGCAGTGACCAGAATGGACAAGATTAGAAATGAGTACTTCAGTATTCAGTAAAATTTTTAAGCAATATGACATTGACTCCTGTTATGTTGTGCCACCAGTTAGCCAAAGCAGGAAGCCGCTGCGACTACGCCCTGTATGTGGGCGCTGCCACGGACAATGCTGCTCTCCTGCCGCCCATCGCCAGCCAGACCGCCGGTCTGAAGATGTACCTGAATGACACGTACTCCACCCTCAAGATGGACAACGTCTCCCTGTGGATGGAGGTAGGCTGAATCAATGGCTGGATTTTAAGTGTTGCTGGAAGGTCATTAGAGATGCTTCAGCCTAACCATGTGGATCTATTTAAAGCACTTTGAGAAATGGCCCAAGCAGATGCCCATCGTGGCTCACGCTGAGAAGCAGACGGTGGCGGCGATCCTCATGGTGGCCCAGCTGTACCAGCGACCTGTCCACATCTGCCACGTGGCCAAGAAAGAGGAGGTAAAGAGCTGTTTCTTATTGTTGTTAATTTTATGCAACTTTTATTTTATTAAACAATTTTATTGGATTATTGAGGTATTTTACTTTTAATTAGTCTGTTTTATTATCGATTGCTTCAGCCGTTAAAGTGCATCTTATCTTAATTTTTTTTATTCTTTCCTACAGTTTTAATACTTTTTAATGGTTTTCAGATCCTGATAATCCGTGCTGCGAAGCAGAAGGGCATCCAGGTCACATGCGAGGTCGCCCCTCACCACCTCTTCCTGTGCGAGGATAATGTGGCGCAGATCGGCGACGGTCGAGCGCAGGTTCGACCCATGCTGGGAACACGCGAGGACATGGAGGCACTCTGGGAAAATCTGGACATTATCGACTGCTTTGCTACAGACCATGGTTAGAGAGCATTCATTTTCTGTCACCAATCATGCAGACCGACTTGTCTTCGACCGTCCTGAACTGTAGGGTTGTTGTTTTGTTAGCTCCTCACTCTGTAGACGAGAAGAACAGTGAGCGTCCTCCTCCTGGTTACCCCGGTCTGGAAACAATGCTGCCTCTGCTGCTCACCGCCGTCAGTGATGGACGTCTGACTCTGGATGATATTATCAGACGTCTTTATGACAATCCACGCAAGATCTTCAACCTGCCCGTTCAGGAAAACACCTACGTGGAGGTACACAGACAAACACGCACAATTATAGGGAATTCATTTTAAGGAGACATTATTTTTATGCAGTTAACAGCTTATCCATACTCTGACGAAATATGTTCCTATGTATTTATCAATTACGTGTCTTTCAGGTGGACCTGGAGCAGGAGTGGGTTATTCCTCAGGCCATGCAGTTCACTAAGTCTAAGTGGACTCCCTTTGAAGGTATGAAGGTGAAAGGTAAAGTTCGCCGCGTGGTCCTGCGAGGAGAGGTGGCCTACATCGACGGCCAGGTCAGCATTCATGCATTTTGCTTTTGAACAAGAAAACGAAGAGAATAAATGTAGTTGATCTAATAAAGTACGTGTCCTGGCTCCTTCAGGTGCTCGTGCCTCCAGGTTACGGTGAGGATGTGAAGACTTGGCCCACTTCTTCCACCCATCCTCCAGAACCTGTCAAAGAAACTCCAATGGTAATAAAAGTGAATGTGGTAATAATGCAGCTGACCAACACTGCCAACACTAACATGTTTTTTAACAGCAATAGCCATGAAGAAAGTGCACACAGCAGCAGATATCTGCTAGTTAATGCTAAGTAACGGTAACTGAAAGAAAACACTAGAATTTCATTCAACACATTGAATAAAAAAACTTCTTAGATGTAATTAGTTTAAAATGCTGTAAAAGGCACAGCAAACACAATCGAGAGGTTCAGATCAGTGATTAAAGTTGGTGTTTCTTCCATGCTTGAAATGTCTGGTAGGAGGCAAACAGCAGGCGTCTACTTGTTCCTTTTGAGATGTGGAGGAATAGCAGCTCCTCACTTTATTTCTAAGAAAGAGGTCTGAGACGCCACCGTTTGGAGGAAGCTCTTTTCCGGTGCTTATATCCCCGGTCTTCTGTCTTATGAACGTAGATGACATCTAAAGAGTTCACAGAATTTGGTGAACGCACAGCTAACAGAGTTTAATTACAAACGTAAGATGAAAACATTTAAAGCCTGTACTTAGAACTGTTTCGAGTGTTTATCGAACTCCTCTATGTGGGTATTATTTCATGTGTTTCATGTACATTAATTCTGCTCCATCAGACTCCTGAGCGTCGGCGTCCAACTCCACCCCGGGATGGAGTGCGGACTCGAGCTGCGAGCCCACGACGCATTGGTGGAGAAAGCCGCTACCTGCTGCCGCCCCGCATCCACCGTGCCTCTGATCCTGGACTGCCACCAGGTATTACAGCTCCCATAATGCTTTGAGTTTCTAACAGTGTATTATAAGCCTTCCAGCCTACCAGCCTGCCTGGCCTTTGTACCTGGGATTTTTTTAAAGCTTTCTTTAGGCAAAAGGTATCAATAAGTTAAAACAAGGGGTTGAAAAATGAAGCAGATGTTATCTTATCATATCATTTCACATGTTCAGCTGTTATGTCCATTAATCAAGTATGGCAGAACTGTTCATTGCCGTATAAAAACAAGGTTAATTAAAGTTGTTTGATGTTCTCCTGCTGATTCTCAGCGAAACATCTTTGCTGTATTCCAATCATTGATAAACTGCGACTCTCATCCCCCGCAGAGATGGTCATGCTCCCACCAGCCGCTGCTGTTGACGGTTACAGCCATCCTCCCCCACTGTCCAGGCTGCTGTCCCCACAGTCTGGGTCAGGACAGGTGCCTCCTGGTCAGGTGTCACACCTGCAGATGTCTCCTCTGCTTCACCCACTGGTGGGACAGCACATCTTGTCTGTCAGACAGTTCAGCAAGGAGCAGGTACGCTGAAGAAGATAGCACACACTCTGGGAATGCTGACAGGCATAAACAAGATCTCGGGTGTGAGAAAAAGCTTATTTTTGTGTCTTTCTTTTGTTTCAGATCTCACACCTGTTCAATGTTGCTCACTCTTTACGTTTGATGGTTCAGAAGGAACGAAGCCTGGAAATACTCAAGGTATCTCGTAAACGTGCCTCATGTTACTGCACTGTTCACTAATTTCAGTTATATGCTGTTACGATGGTGGATGTTCGTATCAAACATGACCAAAGTTATAGAATGATGAGGTACCTTAAAGTAATCCCTCATTCCTCATGCCTTCCTGTTCAGGGTAAAGTAATGGCCTCCATGTTCTATGAGGTCAGCACTCGCACCAGCAGTTCCTTCGCAGCGGCCATGCAGCGTTTGGGCGGCTCCGTCATCCATTTCAGCGAGGCCACTTCCTCCTCGCAGAAGGGAGAATCGCTGGCGGACTCTGTCCAGACCATGAGCTGCTACACTGACGTCCTCGTGCTGCGTCACCCAACACCTGGAGCTGTAGAGGTGGATTTTAGATGGATAGATTTTTTAAAATAAAACTTGTCTTTACATAACAGAAAATAAACACTAATTGGTCATAAAAGTAACTGCAGCAGCATCCTGTTGTGTTTTTTGATGCTTGCTTAGTTTGAAGATGAGTTTTTAATATTTTATGCACGTGACTCCTCCTCAGAGCGCGTCCCGTCATTGCCGTAAGCCGGTGATCAATGCTGGCGATGGTGTCGGGGAGCATCCCACTCAGGCCCTGTTGGACGTCTTCACCATCAGAGAGGAGCTGGGAACGGTCAACGGCATGACGGTGAGCGACATGATTCATTTTTAATTTAATCTTCAGCCAGATTAAAACTTGACATGAAAACATGTTAAAACTGTGGCGTCTGTCAGATAACGATGGTTGGAGATCTGAAACATGGCCGCACGGTTCATTCCCTCGCCAAACTGCTGACCCAGTACCGCATCACCCTGCGCTACGTGGCTCCCAAAAACCTCCACATGCCAGCAGAGATCATCAGCTACGTAGCCTCAAAGGGCATCAAACAGGTGAGGACTAAATATGGTTACACAGCAAAGAGCAGTGTTCACAAATATATATGAAAACCTGCTAATTTAAAAAAAAAAAATGTTGGTTTGCAGGAGGAGTTTGACAGCATCGAGGAGGCTCTGCCTGACACCGACGTCCTCTACATGACGAGGATCCAGAAGGAGAGGTTTGCGTCTGAGGAGGAATACAAAGCCGTAAGTTTCATTTCACTGACGGGTTTTATTTTGTGACACAGATACTGACATATCCTCACAGCACATCTGTAGTTAGGCCTGATGCTTCCTGCCTCATGCTGGCCTGGTAATCGGTTTTGATATCGTTCAGTTGGTCTCATGGTGACATTTTCCCTAATCCACTATTCTGGACTGCAAACTCCAGTGGTGGTGAAGCTGGAGTTTGTCTGCATTTGGAGTTCATCTTTAGTGGAAAGCAGCTGATTTGTTCAGTTATTCATCACAAAGTTCTTTCCAAATGAAATATTTCTGGAGGCAAAACTATTGTATAGAATTGTCTTAAAACAAGAGGATATGCTGTGAAAGAAGGCGTTCCCTCACCCCTCTACAGATGTGTGGGGAAATATGGACGTGGAAGCCTTTAGCTAAGCATTCATAGGTGCAGACATAACCAATCAGCTGAGGTCTCATGTGACTGGATGATCCTGAAGTATTTGTAGTAAAATAAGATTAGAGTATTTTTGATCTTTAACTGTGACTCTGTTGTTTCTCTCAGTGTTTTGATCAGTTCGTCCTCACTCCTCACATCATGACTGGAGCCAAACAGAAGATGGTAGTGATGCACCCGCTGCCCAGAGTCAATGAAATCAGGTGAGACACACTCAGTCAAATATCTGACAACAATATCAGTTCCAGCTGTGTTGTTTAAATGTTGCTTGAGCCCTTAAATGGCCTTCAAAAATGTCATGTTTTGTGTACAATGTCTAATTTCAGTATGATTTCTTTTAACTAACTTAAATTTGAACTGAATTTTATTTGTAGTCCATTTTAAACCCACCTTAGATTATTTGCTATTGTCTTGATTAAGTGGACTAATGATCTGTTTCTCTTTGTTGTTTCTCTCTCAGTGTGGAGGTGGACACAGACCCGAGGGCGGCATATTTCCGTCAGGCGGAGAATGGCATGTACATCCGAATGGCCCTGCTGGCCACCGTACTGGGCCGATAACTCAGTGTGCTGCTTCTTTGTCCTACAAACTGTCAGAGAAACAAAAATGTTAGACACAGTATCTTTTCTGAAATCTATACATTTCTCATTTCCTGCCCCGAGGGGTGCAAGTAGGTTTAAATACTAGATTTAATACGGAGTCAAAGTTTATAAAATGCTGCTGTAACACAGAACTTTTTTTTCTCCAGTCACACAAATGTTTACTTGTTTTCTTTCCTGCTGTATTTCAAGATTCCTTTATTTTTACATGTCTTAAAACCATTAACATAATTAACATATAGAACCAGAATCTGTCTTGTTTAAAATGAAATGAGATGATCAGTGTTTGTGCATCGATGAGCCAAATCGAGGAGCAAAGGGAAGAAACAGGAAGTGGTTGTTACTATCAATATATATGTTTTATATATATTTTTGGTATCTGAGTAAAATTTGCAGCTGCTGCGTCTGATTAATTGTTTAAAGGGACCAATGAGGATGTCAAAGGGGATAAATCCTGAATGTGCACATTTTTATGTTTAGACCAATTTACTGGACCTGCTTCATCAGATGTTTGTTTGGGTTGGCACAGTGCTCTGAAAACCAGCGATGGTGGTTTACACCTCGAGGTTTTTATAAAGAAAATTTCAAAATACAGAGAAAAAAATGTTTTTACCACATCTAACAATCCAATTGCTTGTTGTTGTTTTTTTTTCATGAACAAAAGCAAAACTAATAAAACGCTAACATATTTCTAGTTTATCTGAAAACTTTCATCCTTCCAGCTCTACATGGGTATAACGGTACGATACGACTTACTGCACACGTTTGTATCATGATTTCAGTCTGTTTCAGAGTTGTGACACCTTTGTTTTATGAAATGTTTGTTTCCTGTTCCCCCTTTTTTGTTTTCAAATGTGTTGCATTAGCTGAAAGTGGAAACGCACAAACATCCTCAGAGCACAGTCTTTGATGATTTTGGGGTAATCTCCGTAACTGTCAGTAATTTCTTACACTGCTAGCGTTGACATAAACTTTTTTTTTAAATTTTTTTTTATCAAAATCCAAACAGATGTTTGTAAAGTGTTGAACAACTTCTGTGTCATGTGGAGAAATAAATGATAAAAAAGGATGTTTTTCTTTGTGGTTGATTTCATTTATTAAATTATTTCAGAATTTTTAGTAACATAAGTATTTAATGGCTTGTTTGAATGTTGTTGTTGTAGTTACGGATGATTGGTCATCTATCATCCTGACTCAGTACTGGCAAAGGTCATGTCTAAATTGGCCACTTAATTAAGAACAAGTTTCTCACTATATAAATTATTTTAATACTACAAAGCTCATTTAACAGCTCAAGGATCCACAAAGGTTTTCAGCTTCAGTATTTTATAGTTACAGTAATGGAAATTGAAAATTGACCATTGATTTGACAATGAGTTTTGCAACTAAACTGATCTAGCTTCAGGATGCATCTAAAATGCATTCAGGCTGGCTGTGTGGTGTCGTGGAAATTGTGAATAAACTACAAACACCTGGTGAGTGTCTTTTTGAGGTGGGTTTAATTACATGTTGCAATATGGAGAGAAACGCTCCGGTCAAACGCCAAACAGGTCTCTAATGATGGCCGCCCTGACCTCTTATATACACACACAGATAAAAACGTTACACAACACATCACGTGAGTCTATACCTTCAGTTCAGCTTGTTGTGGAAAACTTTCCCTTCAAAGAATTACAACCCTGCCGTCACCTCCCTGCCTCCCACAGACAAACCCCAGGCCCCCACTACCTCTCTGTCCAACACCCCCACACACGGCGCCTGGATCTCTGACCTCCTCACAGTGACCTCACTGTGTGTGTGGAAACATAAGACACAGATGTAAAGCTATCCTAAGTGACAAAGTGATATTGTTATAATATGTTATCAATAGAATAAAGAAATCTGCCCTTACAGTGGTAAATCCCAGTGTTTCAAAACCTAAACCCAATAAAGCTGTGCTAAACTAACCAGGGGGTTAATTATTGCTCACCAAGTCAAGTTTTAAAATCAAGAGGCTATTTAGACATCCTTTGAGAAAATCCTTATACCTATCAGAGCTATTCTCTTGGGACAACAGAGACCTACACACGGTCAGGTGGATGCTAGCTGTAATAGTGACAAGACATTAGTAGCATAAAACAGTATTAAAAAATAAACAAATGAGTTAAAAGATATAGATGTTTATTTATGTGCAGAAAAAAATAGTACACAGTAGACTTTAAAAAATGTTATTCAACTGCTCATATTAAAATGTAACAAAAACAAGATTGAGAACTGAATGTGGAAGGAACTGAGCAAAAGTCCAAGGTGACACCAGAATCACAAGATTAACAAATGAGGGAAAGATAAAGGGGGAGGACAGGACTTTATATACACTGAGGACTAGTTGAGGTTGAGGATAAACACAGATGAAGACAATCAGGGCAGAGCGAATAGGACTAATGCGAGATATGAAAGAACAGTCAACTTCAAAGTACAACAGGAAATAAATGGGAACTAAAACTAGAGCCAGGACTCGCACTAAACATGATAACAGAGAGAGTAAAGGATGGAGATGAGACAGAGGAAACCCTGAGGGATCTAAAAAAGAAAAGAAAAAGACACCAACTCTTAATAATAGAAAAAACCCACCAAGACTTCATCTTGGTCATCAAAACGGACACCAAAACTCTGGAACTGAAACAATACATATAAAATAAGGCTCAGCATTACACCAGACTCCATGCACTAACCAGGACCAATTTCTATTTTTTGGTAAGTTACAAATATATTAACATTGTAAAAATGTTTGCAGAAAAGTTTTTTACTATGAAATATTGTAAAATATAATTGCATAACTACATCAATAATATTTACAAAGGGCTTTGTGGTTGCATTTAGATATTCACATTTGGATTACATTAAAGAAACACACTGGTCTGATTTCATTAAGAAAATAAACAAAAAGTTTCTATTTACATTTATTTATATAGTTTATTGCTAATTTTAATGGAGGCTATAAAGGCAGGATTCTGGATTTGAAACCAAATATTTGTTATAATTATGGTATCTATCTAATCATTTACGTTAATTAGCATGTTGCTATCAATCTGTTGTATGCAAACACAAAATTAGTCTTTCACTTAAATGCGAGTCCTTTTTGTCAACAACTTGAACTATGTGGCTGAAAAACTGACAGTAGAGTAGAGGCTGCTGGGATCAGCAGTGGCTGCAACAGAAGAGGAATGAGCCTTCACAGTGCTGTAGGTCACTGCATCACCTTCATCATCACCCTGAACCTGCATGAAAACAAAAGCAACATAACACTGTGACCCTGAAGTGGATAAGCACTTTGATGGAAGTACTGGAAGGGCGCTTAGAGATCACATCCTTCTGTTTTCAATGCCTTATTTTTCAGTTTTAAAGACAGTGATGTGGATCACCTCCAAAACATGATGTATTTTTTCTTTGCCCATGCTAAAGTCGTCCATCAAGTCTTTTGTACTCACATGTTTGCTGCAGCTCAGTTAACTTTAACATGTAAGTTTAAATCGGAATCACAGTTTGGACAAATTGCACATTAATATGTTTTTGAGATGGCTCGTTTTCATTGTTATCCAGCGCCTTGACAGATATACTGTTGTCTTTTATTCAACTAGTTCTCCGCTCGAAACAAGTATGTAATCGGTTCTGACTGTCTGACTGTTTGTTAGCAGCCCAGAGTCTTCGATGGTAGATACCAATGACAGCACAAGCTGATTTAATTTGGAGGTAGATCGGGTCAGAGTCACACCAAATGTGCATTACATGACTTCACAATGACACACAAAGATTCATACACTACACTAGACTTTCATATTAACAATGCTGACAGATGATTATGAAAACAATGCTGATGTCATCAGGCAGACGTTAGCATGGTGTATAGCTGACATATAGCACTTGCCCTTATGGGGGGAGTTACTGCTTTTACTTCTGTTACCAGTGTTGGGAAGGTTACTTTTAAAATGTATTCCACTACAGAATACTGAATACATGCCCCAAAATGTATTCTGTAACGTATTCCGTTACGTTACTCAATGAGAGTAACGTATTCTGAATACTTTGGAATACTTAATATATTATCATGCTGTTTACAACTACATGAATGTCCTATTGCTGTGATTTATTACTGTTACTGAAGGTCCGCGGCTCCTAAACGTAGTAAAGGGACCTCTGGCTAATACGTCGGGTTCGTGTCGGGCTGGTAGCGAAAAACTAGCTTTACTTTGTTGTCTGGGTCAACTTTGCTTGCGGAGACAGAGAGAGGCGTTGAAAGGCTGCTCCAACGGAACTTATTTTTCCGGAGGAAAACACGAACACAGTGTACAGTTGAGTCTTAATAGCTTACTTACAGCTGGGCTCGTCAGGCACTCTTCTTGGCTGCTGTGGTTATTATTATATTTACATGCTTCCAGCTCCCGTTTTTGCTCCGTGACAGCTCGGACTTTTCCTTTCTCTCCTCCCTCGCTCACAGACACATAACGGGTATGGTAGTCCATTCTCCCTGCAGCACGGACTACACTGCCCATCAGGCTACATGCTTTAGAGCTATGCCTGTAGCATTCTGTCTATTAGCTTAGCACAACAACAACAACAAAAAAAGCGCTCTCTCACCCAGGAAACACGCAGAGAGAGCGCGTCACCCTGTAACCATGGCAACCGTAATGCTCCCGCCTGGAACAACAGAACGTAGCTGTCAAACAAACCCAAACAGTCCGGACCCGCGACAATATGAAACAGGAAAGTACCGCCGTGTATTCCATTTATTTCAACAAAGTAACTGTATTCTGAATACCACCTTTTTAAACGGTAACTGTAACGGAATACAGTTACTCATATTTTGTATTCTGAATACGTAACGGCGGTACATGTATTCCGTTACTCCCCAACACTGTCTGTTACCAAACAAATAAATAAATAAATAAATAATACACAAAGACAAAAACCTTACCCGAACTTTATTGTTGGTCTTGGTGTAGCTGATGGTAGCGTAGGAAACTTCAGGATCCACCTACACAGTGAAGACAAGAAGATACAGACACATGACCAATGATGATGAGAAATATTTAACCCATTTGTCCATAATAATAATAATAATAATAATAATAATAATAATTATTATTATTATTATCACATGCGGGATATGAAATGTTTTTTGTTTCAGTCTTTGTGCAGTGGAGCTGAATCAGTCTGTTAGAGAAGATGGCCAGATGTGGATGCCCAGATGCTTGTACCTCCTCCAGCACATCAACATACTCCATATATCTATTCTAATCCTCTTATCTTTATCAGGGTCACAGAGGGGCTGGAGCCTATCCCAGCTATAATAGGGTGAGAGACGGAGAGGTCACCAGGGGAGTCGCAGGGGAAACAGAGAGAGACAGACAATAATACCCTCCCAGGATAGACACTGGTTATGTAGCCATCATCTTCCTTCTGAAGTCTTTTGCCATCTGTCTGGTCTTGTTCACATCCAGAAGCAGATCATTCCTCCCAGACCACTCCTCAAAATCATCCACTAGTGCTCTGTGCTGTTACAATTAGTAATACTTCAAACCACTGTAGAATTGTCAGAGTGTAGGTGGCATATAACCCAGAACCTGAGGTGTAGAAGGTGAATGAAGAAACTTGATAGTTGTTAAGCTCTGATGGTGTTAAATAGGAACTGGACAGGATGATTTCCATAACATTGGAATCTTGTCCTGCTTCAGATTCATGTTGTAAATGTGACTCAGGATGACAGACAGCTGGATAGCACAGGTCCTCAGCGGAATTGTTTTTATGTAGTTTCTTCAGAAGTTTTCTAATCTGTTCAGAAGTCACAGTCAAGCAGTGGGTGTTTCTCAACTGCACCCGTAGGTCCTCAGTTCCTCCATTTCCACAGACCTGAAGGCTTACGTCTTTGTATTAAGCAGTTTTTTCAGGTCACACTGATCCAAGACCCGTTGTTCTGAGTGCAGCATGCAGTCCTGGCTAGTAAGATTGATCTATTCTGTGATACTGCCAGTCAAACTGTTAAAGTCCTCTCAATGTAGTTCAGTAAATACACAGCAGTCTGTGAGGCCATGCTGTGGGCCAGCATACTACACAGCACAGCACCATGGTAACAGATATCATCTGCTATGTGTCTCTCAGAATAACAACTCTTCATAAATACTTTATTATTTTATCATATATTATGTGTATAATATAGTAATACTAGCATCAGAGTCTCAGTGTGTCATGCATTTACATTTAGAGAACACATTAAAGAAGAAGTGGGTGTAACTCTGCTCTGGGTGTAGTGTGTGATCTCACCGAGTCCTGACTGGTTTGAGGAGCAGACCGAGTCTCTGCAGGGTTTAAACTCAGTCCCTGAAAAACAGACATAATCTGGTTACATCAGGTGGTAAACTGTGTCTGTGAAGGCAGTTTAGTTCTTGTTAACATCCCTCAGAGATGATCTGATTTGTTGTTTATTTAATGTCAGTTGAAGAAACATTTAATTATTTATAGTAAAACTCACAGCATCTTCATCCATCTGTGTTTTGTTTCCTGTAAAGACACAAAAAGTCAACTGTAACATTCACTTGAAAACTTATAGAAGTTTTATTTGTAAATCTTCTCACCTCTAGTTCTCTTCCATCTGATGAAAAACACAACAACTATCAAGAGTGAGACCAAACCCACAGCTGGAATGATGAACCACAGGACACCTGGCAAAAGGAGAAAAACAAAAACCTCTGAAGCATTTTCTAGTTTAAAATATGGAAAATATAATTAAAGTGGGCTGCTATGTTTGAAAGGTCAGCTGGTATAATGTCAGAGACATTCACTTTCATTCACATTATGTGAACCAAAATCAGTTTATTTCTATCCACAAAAAAAGAAAATCCCAGGAACAGAAAAGTTTGAGTTCAGACGCGTGATTTTACTGACAGTGATTAAATGAATAAATATATCTCCACCCACAGCCATGATATTCAGAGACAGATTATTATGTTTAATACAAAAGTGAAAACATTTTCATACAAAAAAGTTTCCATCTTATGTTTCCTGTAGGATACATGTCTGACTGTCACTCAGCTAAATGTACATAAATGTAATGAAATGACTGGAATAAAAATATAAAAACCAAAATAGAAACATAAAAAGTAAAATATACGTTACAGTATATTTTTAACTTTTCATTTGCAGACACATGGTTGAGTTACCATGTTGTGAATCTCCTGACGGTTTGTTGTTTGCTGTCGTGCTTTCACTTTCCACAGTTTTTGTTGTTGTATCATCTGAAATTACAAGTTGAAAAAAAGAGAGAGAGAATGTATTTTTCATGTGCTGTAAATCATATTAAAAGGCCACTTTGAACTGAAAAATAAATAAATATTTTTGGTCAACTTAGTTTTAGTAACATCACCTGATTTTAGAAGCGTCTTAATTGTTGTGGTTGTTTCAGTTTTTCTGTCTGGTTTCTTTGTTGTTTTTGTGTCACCTGAATAAATGAAACAACACAACATAAAACTTTTCCATGTTTTTCATCTGTTGTAAATTCAAGCTTTAGCTGATTTTAGTCGTATTAAATAGTTGATCATGATCTCACCTGTTTCCTCACCTGAGGTCTGACGGCTGAAGGTAAACAGCTGCACTTTTCCTGTTTTAGTATCAGTCACTTCACACTTCAGTATTTTATGATGTGATGAGTTAAAGTAATGATGCTCCAGAATAGACAGAGTGGTGGAGCAGTCAGTCTGTGAAGTCACTATTTGTTTGTTCTCTTTGTCCACAGCTTGACCTTTAAGCAGCCACTTCACTGTGTGATGACACTCTGCATATGTCACCACAGAGCAGCTTAACTTCACCTTATCAGTGTCCTTATGTTCAGTCACTGGTGAACATAATGTAATAATGTGAAAGACAAAAAACGGCATTAGGACACTTTAACTGATTATTGTTTAATTATTATAAATATGATTAATGTTTATTTGTTCCAAGAAGAGTTTGCGCTAAAACTATTTTGATGTAAATACTCACAGGTAATAACAGAGAGATCAACCAAAGACTGATGAACCAGAGTGTGTTTAGATGGTGTTTCCTCGACTTTGTATTGTCGACAGGAATAAAAACCAACATCCTCAACTGTGAGCTTCTTTATAAGCAGAGAACAGTTCGCTGTAACACTCAGTCTGTCTGATTTAGTTTTGGCTTCTTCACCAATCTGTCCAAGTGTGATCAGCTCTACTGTTTCTCTGTTTCTTGGAGTAAAGGTCCACGTAGTACCATCACAGTTATTCTGCTCATCTATCACATTTAGACAAAGCAGAGTGACGTCACCTCCAACTTTCATAAACATGGATGTTTCATTTACAGATACTGTTGAGAAGATTGAAGAGAAATATGAAAATAAATTAGAATACAGCAGTTTTTACAATCAGAGTGAAGATCATTTCAGACACAAGTTTATAAACAGAGCATGCTCAGCTGTCTTATTTACTGTAAGGTTTGTGATTCTAATAATACTGATGAAATTCTGTTTCACAGCTATTAAAATGTTTCCTGTATTCTTACCTGCAATCTGAATCATCAGCATCAGACATAAAAACATTTGAATCCATCTGAATTCATCCATCGTGCTTCTCTGTCTCACTTCTTTCTTGTTCTCGATCTCGACTGTCACAGTCTCTGAGCTGATGACTCTTTAAGACTGTTTGAACTTCCTGTTATTTGTCAGTCGTCACATCCTCACCA
This sequence comes from Oreochromis aureus, assembly GCF_013358895.1. Lineage (NCBI taxonomy): Eukaryota > Metazoa > Chordata > Actinopteri > Cichliformes > Cichlidae > Oreochromis > Oreochromis aureus. The sequence continues at coordinate 20,590,835 of NC_052956.1, read as the reverse complement.
CAACTTTAGTAATTATCAGTTCTTTCCCTTTTTTGTTGATGTTCATGTTTCATAGAGGGGTTCATCAGCTATTTACATCTCTGAAATTCACTAAGACATTTTTTATAAAGAAAAACTATTGTAAAGAGAAATGATAAGAAGACTCAGCAGGTGCACATTGTGTCCATTTGTGTCAATGACGTGTTTGACACCATGAAAATAAAAAGATGACTGAGGACGATGAATGTGTGAAGATTGTTAGTAAAGATAAATGTTTCCATCCTCTTTGTTTTAACAGAGCTTGTTAGAAAACAGACAGCACATAAGAACAAACAGTCGAAGCGTCAAACTCCTACATGCAGGCTGATGTCTAAGAGATGAAGATATCCAAGTGCAGCTATAGAAAATACAGCAGATAAGATATTTTAGTGGACTGAGACCCTCCTCTTCCTCATTGTTAACATGAAGTTATTTCTTTCTGAGAGCTGAAGAGGAAGTGTTTCTGTGAGAATGAATGAACTGCAGCAGCAGCAGAGCTCTGGATGCTTGACTCTGTATTAATGACCAGATAAACATCAGAAACATAAATGATTAAAACACTGATGAAGCCTCTGTTTTGGACCCATTTTCTCATTTTGCAGTTTGTCCATCTTTGACTCGTCTTGTTTCACCAATCACTAAATGGATCTCTCTCTTCTCTCTCCTCTGTTCTACAAATGAGTTTGGGGAATTACAATACCCTCTCATCATGGTGTACTAAGGATATTTATATTTTATGAGTCACAGTCAGGAGGATGCAGGACAGAAAATGAGGAGGCACAAATGAGAGGAATGAGAAATTCCTTGGGAGATGCAGGTGTGATTAACAGGTGACTGTACACAAAGTGACTGACCGAGGACCTCTGGTGGACAGAAAAGGGTACTACATGAAAAAGAGCTCAGCCCTAAACTGTGACAATTAATAATTTATTTTGCATAAATACAGTTTCACCTGCAGCAAACACTGAAACTGGATAGAAATCTGTCTTAATATTGAGATCAAATTATCATAAACAAAACAGAATATTTATACAGATTCTAAAGATCATTAAACACGTTATAAAATGTACATTGGACAAAAACACAATTGGGAAATTAAAAACATCTTTAATCAGACTAAAACAAAAATACCATGAAACACACACACACACACACACACACACACACACACACACACACACACACACACACACACTTGTGGGCAAAATGGACACATCATATCTAAGACATTTAATGTGTAAAACCAGATGAGATGATACTGATAACATAACAGCAGTGATTTTATGAGCAAGTTGTTGATCAGTGCAGTCTGAAGTTTGAGTTCAGACGTGTGATTTTACTGACAGTGATTCAATGAATAAATATATCTCCACCCACAGCCATGATATTCAGAGACAGATATTTATATTTAATATTTATGTTTAATACAAAATGAAAACATCGTCAGACCAAAAGTTTCCATCTTATGTTTCCTGTAGGATACATGTCTGACTGTCACTCAGCTAAATGTACATAAATGTAATGAAACGACTGGCATACAAATATAAAAACCAAAATAGAAACATAAAAAGTCAAATATACATTACAGTATATTTTTAACTTTTCATTTACTAACACATGGTTGAGTTACCATGTTGTGAATCTCCTGATGATTTGTTGTTTGCTGTCATGCTTTCACTTTCCATAGTTGGGATTTTTGTTGATGTATCATCTGGAACAAAAAGTAAAGATAATAATTTTTTCATGTGCTTTAAGATACTAAAAAATACTTTAAAAGGCCACTTTTAAAGCACAATAAACAAATATTTTTGGTCATTTTAATTTTAGTAACATCTTAATTTGTTGTTTCAGTTTTTCTGGCTGGTTTCTTTGTTGTTTTTGCGTCACCTGAATAAATGAAACAACACAACATAAAGTCAAGTCATCTTTATTTATATAGCACATTTAAAAGACATCATGTGTCGGCCAAAGTGCTGAACAAGGAATAATATAATGAAAGAATTAAAATAGAAAGAAAACATTTTTTTTTAAAAAGAATTGTAAAACATGTAAAGGTATATAGCATATAATGTAAGTGCAAATATGCACATACATATACAAAACTGTACGCATTCACACACAGGCACACATATGTGAACACCACCATCCAGTAAACTAAGAGACCAGGTAGACAAATTAAAAAGGATATTAAAGAGATCCGAAAGCCTTGGAAAATAAGTAGGTCTTAAGATTCGATTTAAAGACTTCCAAGGATGAAGAGAATTTTATAAAGGGGGGAAGACTATTCCAGAGTCTCGGGGCAGCAATGGAGAAAGCCCTGTCACCTCTAGATTTGAGCTGGGAGCGTGGAACTGATAAAACCAACTGACTAGAGGAACTAACCACCCAGGTTCGGAGGGAACTGAGGAGGATTAAAGCCAAGAAGGCAGCGGGTCCAGATGGCATCAGCTCGAGGGTCGTCAGGTCCTGCGCGGACCAACTGTGTGGTGTGATGGAGCACCTCTTCAACCTGAGCCTGAGGCTGGGAAGAGTCCCACAGCTCTGGAAAACTTCCTGTGTTGTTCCAGTGCCAAAGACTTCACGCCACAAGGACCTCAACAGCTACAGGCCGGTGGCTCTGACATCCCACCTGATGAAGACCCTGGAGCGGCTGGTCCTGGCTCAGCTTCGGCGCCTTGTGAGCTCATCACTGGACCCACTTCAGTTTGCCTACCAGCCTGGCATTGGAGCGGATGATGCCGTCATTCATCTCCTACATCGTTCCCTCGCTCACCTGGAGACCGCTGGGAGCACTGTGAGAATCATGTTCTTTGATTTCTCCAGTGCCTTTAACACTATTCTTCCCACGGTTCTGAAGGACAAGCCGGAGAACTCTGGAGTGGACCATCACCTCACTACCTGGATTTTGGACTACCTCACCGACCGACCACAGTATGTGAGGACTCAGGGCTGTGTGTCAGACAGGGTCGCCTGCAGTGCACGGGGCCCCACAGGGAACGGTTCTGGCTCCGTTCCTCTTCACCATCTACACTGCAGACTTCTCCCACAACTCCACCCAGTGCTTTCTGCAGAAGTTCTCTGATGACTCTGCAATAGTCGGCCTCATCACTGATGGGGGGACGACAAGGAGTACAGAGGACTGACTCAAGACTTTGTGGACTGGTGCCAGCTGAACTACCTCCAGATCAACGCCAGTAAAACCAAGGAGCTGGTGGTAGACTTCCGCAGGCACAAGCATCCTCCACTGCAACCACTGAACATCCAAGGTATGGACATCGAGGCTGTGGACAGCTACAGGTACCTTGGTGTTCATCTGAACAACAAACTGGACTGGACTCATAACTCAGACGCCCTCTACAGGAAAGGGCAGAGCAGGCTGTACCTGCTGCGGAGACTCAGGTCGTTTGGGTGTGGAGGGCCCACTCCTGAAGACCTTCTATGACTCTGTGGTGGCCTCAGCCATCTTTTATGGTGTGGTCTGCTGGGGGCAGCATCTCTGCTGGGGACAGGAAGAGACTGAACAGGCTGATCCGAAGGGCCAGCTCTGCTCTAGGATGCCCTCTGGACCCAGTGGAGGTGGTGAGTGACAGGAGAATGGTGGCTAAGCTGTCATCCCTGATGGACAACATCTCCCACCCCATGCATGAGACTGTGAAGGCACTGAGCAGCTCCTTCAGTGGGAGACTGCGGCACCCACGGTGTGGGACGGAGAGATTTCGCAGGTCTTTCCTCCCCACTGCTGTCAGACTCTACAATAAAGACTTTTGCAGCTGATCAAACACACAAACCCACACATGTGCAATAAGACTGCTATACGTGCAATTCTTCTTCTGACGAAGTTGTGTTTTTGTATTTTCCTACTCAGTTGTATATAGTATTTGTATTTCTATTTTATTCTATTGTATATATTATTCTATTCTATTTTATTCTATTGTATATAGTATTTTATTTTATTTTATTGTATTTTATTGCATTCCAGTGTTTTCTAATTTCTGCTACATAACTTTGCACTTTTGCTGTAACAAAACAAATTTCCCACCTGTGGGACTAATAAAGGCCATCTTATCTTATCTTATCTTATCTTAAAACTTTTCCATGTTTTTCATCTGTTGTAAATTCAAGCTTTAGGTGATTTTAGTCATATTAAATAGTTGATCATGATCTCACCTGTTTCCTCACCTGAGGTCTGATGGCTGAAGGTAAACAGCTGCACTTTTCCTGTTTTAGTATCAGTCACTTCACACTTCAGTATTTTATGACGTGATGAGTTAAAGTAATGATGCTCCAGAATAGACAGAGTGGTGGAGCAGTCAGTCTGTGAAGTCACTATTTGTTTGTTCTCTTTGTCCACAGCTTGACCTTTAAGCAGCCACTTCACTGTGTGATGACACTGTTCATATGTCACTACAGAGCAGCTTAACTTCACCTTATCAGTGTCCTTATGTTCAGTCACTGGTGAACATAATGTAAAAATGTGAGACACAAAAACTGCATTAGGACAGATATATTAATCACTTTAACTAATTATTATTTAAATGTTATGAATATGATTGTTTTTTGTTCCAAGAAGAGTTTGCGCTAAAACTATTTTGATGTAAATACTCACAGGTAATAACAGAGAGATCAACCTGAGACAGATGAACCAGAGTGTGTTTAGATGGTGTTTCCTCGACTTTGTATTGTTGACAGGAATAAAAACCAACATCCTCAACTGTGAGCTTCTTTATAAGCAGAGAACAGTTCGCTGTAACACTCAGTCTGTCTGATTTAGTTTTGGCTTCTTCACCAATCTGTCCAAGTCTGATCAGCTCTACTGTTGTTTCTTTGTTTCTTGAAGCAAACGTCCACGTAGTACCATCACAGTTATTCTGCTCATCTATCACATTTAGACAAAGCAGAGTGACGTCACCTCCAACTTTCATAAACATGGATGTTTCATTTACAGATACTGTTGAGAAGATTGAAGAGAAAAAAAGACAAATAAATTAGAGTTCAGCAGCTTTTACAGAGTGAAGATCATTTCAGGCACAAGTTTATAAACAGAGCATGCTCAGCTGTCTTATTTACTGTAAAGGTTATTGACTGTAACGATATTGACAATATTTAGTTTTGTTGCTATTAAAATGTTTCCTGTATTCTTACCTGCAATCTGAATCATCAGACATAAAAACATTTGAATCCATCTGAATTCATCCATCGTGCTTCTCTGTCTCACTTCTTTCTTGTTCTCGATCTCGACTGTCACAGTCTCTGAGCTGATGACTCTTTAAGACTGTTTGTACTTCCTGTTATTTGTCAGTCGTCACATTCTCACCACAACTTTAGTAATTATCAGATCTTTCCCTTTTTTGTTGATGTTTATGTTTCATAGAGGGTTCATCAGCTATTTACATCTCTGAAATTCATGAATGCATTTTTTATAAAGAAAAACTATTGTAAAGAGAAATGATAAGAAGACTCAGCAGGTGCACATTGTGTCCATTTGTGTCAATGACGTGTTTGACACCATGAAAATAAAAAAAGATGACTGAGGACGATGAATGTGTGAAGATTGTTAGTAAAGATAAATGTTTCCATCCTCTTTCTTTTAACAGAACTTGTTAGAAAACAGACAGCACATAAGAACAAACAGTCGAAGCGTCAAACTCCTACATATTGACTGATGTCTAAGAGATAAAGATATCCAAGTGCAGCTATAGAAAATACAGCAGATAAGATATTTTAGTGGACTGAGACCCTCCTCTTCCTCATTGTTAACATGAAGCAATTTCTTTCTGAGAGAAAGTGTTTCTGTGAGAGTGAGGGAACTGCAGCAGCAGCAGAGCTCTGGACGCTTGACTCTGTAATGATGATCAGATAAACATCAGAAACACAAAGCCTCTGAGCCTCTCTCTCCACCCAACTATCTGTTCTCTCACTTCAAATATCAATTTATTTCTTAAGTTACAGTTAAAAAATGTACAGAAACATGAAGTATTTATTGTCACATGTATGTTAGAGATCAGAAAGGAGGGCCTGAATGCACAGAAACAGTCTGTATGTGGTTTCTTGGTGGATGTAAAAAGAGAAATTGTCTTCAAGCAGAAGGAAAAGGCTCAAACACGTTGTGAAGAAATGTGCAACAAACAAAAAAACAGCTTGAAAAGTTCAGAGAAAATGAGTGGAACTCGAGATCAGATAGATTGAGGAGAGCTGACTGAAAACTGCCCATTTTTCATTTCCTACATCTTTGACTCGTCTCCTTCCATCTAAACTCCTCCAACTAAGGATGGAAATGTAAGTTGGAGGGGTGAGAAAGAGACACAAGTAGAGAGAAGTTGAGGCAACAAGTGTTTAATGAAATGAAACATCCTTTGCTTTGGAGCCTCAGTTTGAAGTGATGTCAATTAAATATGAAGTTTGACTGAAATGAATTTTTACCCTGAAAGTAAAAACTGAGTCAAAGGAGGAACAAAACGAGAAGGAACAAATTATGGAAATGAGAAAAGTCTTGGAAGAAGGTGATGTAGGTGTGATTAACAGAACTGAACTGTGACAATTATTAATTTGTTCTGCAGTACAATTTCACCTGCAACAAAGAATAAAAATGAATAAAAAATGTTTTTTATTCAGATGAATGAAATTCAATAACACAACATAAAACATGATCTCACCTGTTTCCATACCTGAGGGCTGAATGTGTCAGTTTCAGTCACTATGGTGACATTTTGTAACACTGTTTGATCACACTCTTTAAAATCAGCTTGTATGGTCAGTCACTGGTGAACATAATGATATATTGTGAGATAACCACAGACAAATTAGTCATGTTATCTTAATCAGTTTCATTGTGATTCCTGTTTTTGTTCCAAGAAGAGTTTGAGCTAAAAAAAAAAATCCTGTTTTAAATGCTCACAGGTAATAACAGAGTTAAACCAGAGTGTGAGTTCAGGTTTCTATTTGACTTTGTATTGTTGACAGTAATAAAGACCAACATCCTCAACTGTGAGCTTCTTTATAAGCAGAGAACAGTTCGCTGTAACACTCAGTCTGTCTGATTTGGTTTTGGCTTCTTCACCAATCTGTCCAAGTGTGATCAGCTCTACTGTTTCTCTGTTGGAGTAAAGGTCCACGTAGTACCATCACAGTAATTCTGCTCATCTGTCACATTTACATAAGGCAGAGTGATGTCATCTCCAACTTTCATAAAAATTGATTTTTCATTTTCAGATACTGTTGAGAAGATTGAAGAAACTTTTAGAAACAACCTTATAAACATGTCCAATGCTCCTCTAAAACATGGATGATCAGCTTTTTCATTAATTTGCAGTTAAGTGATTGTAATATTGCTAACATTTAGTTTTCCTGTCATTAAACTGTTTCCTGTAGCCTGAGCACTAGTTTAGCTCACAAGCTAAGCAGGTGACATTATGCCACAAAGTCAAATGCAGCAGCCTGACAGTTAGCTGCGTGTCTTCCCCCACTTTTTCTCTCTCTCCCTGCTTTCCTATCCTCTCTTCACCACACTAAATAATAAAGACATCTATAAAGATGCTACTTAAATCAGACATAAAAACATTTGAATCCATCTGAATTCATCCATTGTGCTTCTCTGTCTCACGTCTTTCTTCTTCTTGACTGTCAGTCTCTCAAATGATGACTCTTTAAGACTATTTGTACTTCCTGTGATTAGTGAAATGTCACTTCCTAATTACAACTTCAGTAAACTTTAGTAAGTTGTCTCTTTTGCTCATGTACATCATTTTTTCACATTTTTGATATTCAGCATTTTTTATCCGTGGTATTACAATTTTTGTAGGAGAAATTGCACATTGTGGTTGACACTGGGTCCACTCATGCGGCATATTTGTGACAATGACACCACGGACATAAAAAGATTACTAAGGAAATTGAATGTGTGAAGATCATCAGTTAAGATAAATGTTTCCAATAAATGCAGCACACTTTTCTTTACATATCACAAAACAGACAGCAAATAACAACATGTACTTGCAAGGTCAAACTCCTCAACCACCACAACATGTCCTCTTTATGTCTGAGAGATTGCCTAATTATAGAGTTGCAGCTATAGGAAAATACAGCATACAAGTCTGAAACCACATGGTCATCACTGTTCATCTAATAATGGCATTTTAGGAGGGTTTTATTTTTAGTAAGAATGTGGCCACAGCAGCAGAGCTCTGGAGGTGTTAGTCTAATAACCACAACCAGATAAAATCAGAAACACAAATGGTCAACACTCTGAGACGACTGAATTAAAGTGAGTGTCATGTGAAGGTATTTTACTGCTGTAAGCGAAAACATTGCAAACAGTGACGCATGCAGGAAGGAACGTGAAAAGAGACGTTTGTTCCCCGAGAATGACCAGCAAAAGAAATGAACTCAGGAGGCGGGAAATTCCTCAGAAAAACACAGAGTAGTGGGACAGACAGAGGTCATTGATAGAGAGTGTGCAGGGGTGTGGTCTCTGGCTCCGCTGCAGTGGAGGGTTGGTGCCAGGGAGACTGAGGGCCAGGTGGAGTTGATTCCACTGATGGATGGTCCTGTTTTTGCAGTGACGCTGAGGACCAGCGAGGAGGTGTGTGTGCATGCAGAGACAGAGCAGTTAAGATGCTGATAAGGAAGCTCTGGGGCTGAGCTGCTGTAAAGAAAGCACTGAGTTTGGTAACAAGCTGTAAAATAAACAGTTGAACTGGAATTGAACGCGGTGTTCAGAGTGGTTCCAAAACCCAGCCGCCATGCCTGACCCCCAGCCTGCACCACCAGCACAGCCGCTCCAGCTGCTGGCAGAGATGGCAGCCATTCACCAGGAGCAGGCGGCGGTTCATCATGAGCAGCTGGACAGACTGCAGGACCAAGCTGAGCAGTAGATGTGCGTGTTAGAGAGGCTGGTCGAGACTGCCACGTCTCACCACTAGACTTGTAGTCGAGACCGCCTAAACCAAGACCAAGACAAGACCAAGACCAAGACAGAGCGAGTCAAGACCAAGACAAAGTTGAGGTGAGACCAAGACCGAGACAAAAAAGTCTTTAAACTGCAGCCAGATGCTGCTTCGTTTACGGCTGTCAGGCATATTTATGTGTTTTTGCGATGCACTCGCACAGCCCTCCTCACCGCTGTCTACTGTCTCACTCACAGTAGAGAGGACAGACGCACGCTCTACTTGACCGTCTCACCCTCTCTATTTTTCACATAATGATATTATCCTATATCCTCCGATGTGATTGGCCACAATATAGAGGGATTGGAGCATAGCTGAGCCACTGTGTGAGAGCTGAGCAGCGAAAGGAAATTAAGTGAGGAGCCTGCTCTCGCTCAATGGGAGTCGACTCTTCTGATTCACTACAAAGCACTCTCTAAGCACGGCTCTTAGAGCTGATGCTTTTGCGCATGACACGTTATCGAACATTACGTTGTGTGTCATGGATACTGTTGACTCCAAATCTCCCGACCACTATGTTGATCTGAGACAGCAAGACCGAGGGATCCGAGACCAAGACAAGACCAAGACCAAAGTCCATCGAGACCAAGACAAGACCAAGACCACGTAAAAGTGGTCTCGAGACCGGTATCGAGACATCCAACTCTACTTACCACCCTCCCCTGCTGGCGGTGTTGCTGCATCAGATAGGGGAGGGCGACGACTCCCGAGACGCGCATGCTGACAAAAGATCGTGTTGGAGCAGTTCATTGAGGGCCTGCCGGGGATAACAGCAGCTCCATTAACATCAGCACAAGAACTGCGCACCAGGAGCTTCAAGGTGTGCCCTTCCATGGCCGAGCAGCTCCTCTAATTGTAATGTGCAGCAAAGACGGAGTTGGCCAAACAGGTGGCTCACTACATGCACAAAGACATTAAAAAGGTTTTATCTGTATGGACATGATCGAGTTTCAGGAAAACACGGGGTGGCAAAGTTCATTGGCTCTCCACCAGGATATGTGGGACATAAAGAAGGGGGTCAGCTGACCAGCTGTTGACGGCATGTCCCAACGGCGTTGTCTTGTTTGATGAAGTGGATAAGGCCCAACCTGATGTCCTCACCATCATACTGCAGCTCTTTGATGAGGGTCGTCTTACATACAGTAAAGGAAAGAATCGAATGCAAAAACGCAGCGCAATCAGCTGATGCGATTAGTGCTATTTTATGCAGTTAAATAACCTTTTTTCCCCCAAGAACATCCAACCACTTTACAACATAACATCTTACTACATGTTCATTACACCACAAACATAACTAGATTTCTTACCAACGCACGATCGGGAATCCCATCAGCATGTCCACAGGGAAAATAGGTTGATGTGTGTGAAGGAAAAAAAATGCCTGGAGTTTTATTTTATTTTTTTGTGGTGTTGTTAAAAGTTTGTTGTGCTTAGGAAAAGAGATTATTTTATTGCATAAAATAGTGCTCATCGCATTTTGTGAACATTTGTTTAGCCAGATTGCGTGCCTCTAGCTTTTCGGTCTGGTAATTCAAACACTCTGCTCCACACTGTTCTCATTTATAAAACTTTCCCATGTCAGTGCAGCTAGCCAAACAATAAAGACTCACTGACAGTTAAAGAGACAAAGTGAAAGTGGACAGCATATCATCGGTTTCTTAACATAAAACTTATTGTTGCAGCCAGGGACAAAACAAAATTGATCCTCTGAGACTGATTTTTAGTTTTATTATCCTTATATTCACCCCAGTTATTGATTCTGTTACTCATTAGCTAACATATTCTAATGTAAGTTAACTGACCGCAGCGAACCAACCAGGAGATGTTAAGATAAGATAAGATAAGATAAGATAAGATAAGATAAGATAAGATAAGATAAGATAAGATAAGATAAGATTATACCTTTATTAGTCCCACAAGGGGTATGGGGTTCCATAATGACAGAAGATGGATCTAAACATGCTTTTAAAACTTTAAGCACTTATTTGTTAAATCCAACTTCACAGACAGAGTTACATCTGTCAGTCTTTGAGAGCAGGGCTCAATGGTGTAAATTTGCCTCTATACATTTAGTGTTTCATTTCCACTTTAAGTCAGGAGTCATGTCAGATCTTTAGAGTTAGTTAATGTTAACTTTCAAATAATTATCATAGTTGTTACTTCAGCAGATTGTTTATCTAAGATATTAATCAATTAATTGATTAATTAAAGACAGACATTATTTTAATGTATTCAGCCCACTGAAGTGTGTTAAATTGATTATTTTATTGTAATATATGTCAAACATGACGTTTTAGTATCTCTTTTGCATCAATCGTCATAGCCCAGATTTTGTGAGGGACCCATCTACATTCCACTAAGGTGCTTATATTCACAGGGTAATGGTAAAGTGGACACAATATAAGAGTTCCACTATAGGTTTAATTCATGGTTTTATCATGTGAACTAACACACTTTTTTATGCAGTATACATTTTAAGTATGGATTACATTTTCAAGTAATCAGTCATTTAAAATTCCACGGACTAAAATAGTCACATTTTGAATTTATGTGTGTATTTGTGTGTTTGAGTGAGAGAGAAAGAATACAGGATGCTGCTTGCTTCAGTAAAATGTGGTGATAATGACCCCCTAATTCATCTGACCTGAGGTCTTTCACAGAGTAGTTATGCCTGTGGGCTGCATCAGTAAACTGAACTCAGCTTTACTCAAAATGTATTCAATCTTTTTATAAGCCAATTGGTGCTACCCTCCAAAATAGTCTGAGTTTATAATGTGGCCCCTTGTGAAAATGAATACTGTAAAGCTGTAGTGTTTTGCCTTTTACAGTCGTGTGAGCAAAGCAGGATAAAGGGTCCAGAGATCCTGAAAGTATATTTAGGTATTTTATAGATAAATGTAAAAAACAGAAATATTGTAAATAAGCTGTGAGTTATATGACTACAGTAAACAACCTGACAAGAAGTAGAACTAGAGCACAGCTGTATATACAGGGTGGGCCATTTATATGGATACACCGTATTAAAATGGGAATGGTTGGTGATATTAAAGTCCTGTTTGTGGCACATTAGTATATGTGAGGGGGCAAACTCCTCAAGATGGGTGGTGACCATGGTGGCCATTTAGAAGTCGGCCATCTTGGATACAACTTTTGTTTTTTCAATAGGAAGAGGGCCATGTGACACATCAAACTTATTGGTAATGTCACAAGAAAAACAATGGTGTGCTTGGTTTCAACGTAACTTTATTCTTTCATGAGTTATTTACAAGTTTCTGACCACTTATAAAATGTGTTCAATGTGCTGCCCATTGTGTTGGATTGTCAATGCAACCCTCTTCTCCCACTCTTCACACACTGATAGCAACACTGCAGGAGAAATGCCAGTACAGGCATCCAGTATCCGTAGTTTCAGATGCTGCACATCTCGTATCTTCACACCATAGACAATTGCCTTCAGATGACCCCAAAGATAAAAGTCTAAGGGGTCAGATCGGGAGACCTTGGGGGCCATTCAACTGGCCCACGACGACCAATCCACTTTCCAGGAAACTGTTCATCTAGGAATGCTCAGACCTGGCACCCATAATGTGGTGGTGCACCATCTTGCTGGAAAAACTCAGGGAACGTGCCAGCTTCAGTGCATAAAGAGGGAAACACATCATCATGTAGCAATTTCAAATATCCAGTGGCCTTGAGGTTTCCATTGATGAATAATGGACCCACTATCGCTGTACCCCATATACCATACCAAACCATCACTTTTGTTGTTCCAACAGTCTTGGAGGGATCCATCCAATGTGGGTTAGTGTCAGGCCAATAGCGGTGGTTTTGTTTGTGAACTTCACCATTCACATAAAAGTTTGCCTCATCACTGAACAAAATCTTCTGCGTGAACTGAGGGTCCTGTTCCAATTTTTGTTTTGCCCATTCTGAAAATTCTGTGCGCCGATCTGTGTCATCCTCGTTGAGATGCTGCAGTAGCTGGAGTTTGTAAGGGTGCCATTTGTGAGTAGCTAATATCCACCGAAGGGATGTTCGACTAATGCCACTCTCCAGTGACATGCAGCGAGTGCTACGCTGTGGGCTCTTGCTGAATGAAGCTAGGACAGCCACTGATGTTTCTTCATTAGTGACAGTTTTCTTGCGTCCACATTTTGGCAAATCCAACACTGAACCGGTTTCACCAAACTGTAGCATGGGAGATGGGTGGTCTTGTAGGGTGTCTTGCATTGAAATCTGCTGCAATGACCCGGTTACTGCATTCACCAGATATCAACACAATTTCGATCCGCTCCTCATGTGTTAACCTCTTCGACATGTCAATAGCTGTGAACAAAGAGAAACTTGTAAATAACTCATGAAAGAATAAAGTTACGTTGAAACCAAGCACACCATTATTTTTCTTGTGACATTACCAATAAGTTTGATGTGTCACATGGCCCTCTTCCTATTGAAAAAACAAAAGTTGTATCCAAGATGGCCGACTTCTAAATGGCCACCATGGTCACCACCCATCTTGAGGAGTTTGCCCCCTCACATATACTAATGTGCCACAAACAGGACTTTAATATCACCAACCATTCCCATTTTATTACGGTGTATCCATATAAATGGCCCACCCTGTATACACATGAGAACAGCTGAGAGTAATGGGAGGAGGTGAGGTTGGTGTGATGCAAAATGAAAGACTGGTGACCTCTAGTGGAATGAAGGGGAGCGACAGGGAAACAATCTGTAAACTAAAGCTCATTCCACGGGCGCTATACGACATTGTTCACAGCTTAAAAGATCAACCTGGTTCCATAAACACCAGAAAGCCAATCATAGCTACTGTGGTGACAGTAAGTAGAACTACACAATAAAAGACACATGGTTTTATTGTTTTGGCTGGTTGTTGAAATGAATTCAGATATTGGCAGCACAAATTATCTCCCTTCAATAAAGAAAAGCATTATACAAATTGATATTTTAAATTGTTATTTAGTCATTAATATTAAATGCAGAGACAAGAAGATAACTATAGGATTAGTTGGTTTTAGGACCCAAATACAGAAGTAAACCAAAGTGAGCTTTTGTATTTGGCTGAATATGTTCAATAAGTCCAAAAAAGACAAAAAGTCACAAACCAACATCCAAACTACAGGGAAACCACTAAGGCTTAGATAATAAGTGAGAGACAGCTGGTCAGAGACAAAGAGAAAACGAAGACAGGAGTATAACTGATGAATGATGATGATTCAGAGGGGATGAATGTAATTACACACAGGTGAAAACAATCAGGGCAGAGCAGAAGATCCCAGCAGAAAGAAGCAATTAACACAGAAAATTAAAGTCACCTTCAAATGAAAACAGGAAAGACAACTAAAACTATAAATCCCACAAAACATGATAAGAGAAAGGGTACAAGTACGTAAATGAGACATGAAGTAAAAACACACAAAAAAAATACTCCAAATAGGCACCAAAACTCAATAAAAACCAAACACCTACCAGAACTCAAATAATACAACAAAACTAAAGCTCAGCATCACCAGAATGCTAAAGACATCAAAACAGGAATCCAAACCTCAAATACAACATAAACCCAGAGGATGATGATGCTCAACGCTGCAGGCCAGCTGCCATCTTTTCTCAGGTTATTTTACTGGCTTAAACTGAAACAACAAACAGATTTGTAATGAAATTTTAACCACCATATGTTGACAAAAGATGACAAAAGAAAACAGCATTGTTAACGATAATGCACTCTCACAGTAACAGGTGTTTCTTTTTTAGACATATTAAGTTCAACAGTGTGTTCCACATCTCTGTGTCACATTTAGGCAATCTAACAGGAATATTTTAAGCCATTTAGCATATTGCTAACAAATTTCTCCATGAGAAATCAAAACAAAAATAGACTTTGAAATCCTTTTTATATAATATTTGAACTATATGGCTGGAAAACTGACAGTAGAGTAGATGTTGCTGGGATGAGCAGTGGCTGCAGCAGAAGAGGAAGGAGCCTTCACAGTGCTGTATGCATCATCTTTGTCATCATCCTGAACCTGAGAAACAAAAGTGAAGCTGTCTGACACGTGATTTAACATAAATACATACAAACGTGTAAAAACAAACAACATGTGCCCAAGATGCTGACTTTGATTAATTTAAATATATGTAACTTTTGCGTGTAATTTTGTTGCACAAATAAAATTTAAAATATTAAATTTAATGTAATCTGGTCAAATGAAATTTATATTCAGGTATAGACCAAACATAGGGTGACATATTTTGATTTCCAAAAAAGAGGACACTTGGCTCAGTCATGAAGAACTTGCTTAAAGAAACATATTTAACATATTTAACATGATGCCTTCTCTGTGCGGTTAATGAATTGTGAAATAAAAATGTCATATAGGCTTTTACAAGTCAACAAGTGCAAAAAAATAACTTAAAAGCCTCTGGAATTAAATAATGGTACAGAAATAATGCCTTATCTGCATAAGAAAAATTACCAGTACTGGGTCGGTACGAGGGAAATTTCTTTTGCAGTTCGTCTGAAAAGATGGAGTTGCGCTTTGGGATCTTTTAAACATCATTAGGGGTGTTGCTACGTGCTGTCTGTCCCCTCTGTGAGTGCAGAACAAGCGCTCACAAAGCAGCAGCTCGGGGATGACGTCACACACATGGGTCCTCTGTAGGCCTAGGAAAACCCGGACATTTTTATCAATCTAGAAAATCCCCCCGGACGCCCCGGACAGAACGTGAAAAGTGGACAAGTCCGGGGAAAAGAGGACGGTTGGTCACCCTAACCAAACACATTCTATAATGATAAATTATTTGAATGAATAAACCTTTAAAGTCGAAATAAGTTCTTGATGATTTTGAGGGTTAGTAATGTTTTTGAGTGTAAAGTAAACAATAACAATAATAAAATAAACAGGTGCTTCTATTGTGTTGGTTGATCAGTTTAGTGATTTCATACAATATAAAATATCTCTCTTCAATAAAGAAAGACGTTAAACAAATGGGTTAAAAGACATATACACTTAAATTACATATTACATTTAATGAAAGGAATACTGACAAGTGAATGTCATAGAGTCGATGTGAACAGGACACAAATGCAGGAAAAACAGAGCAAAGAGAGTTATTTTATTTGGCTAAACAGGAGGACTAAAGGAAAGCTAACTAACTAACTAAAACAGGAAAAAAAGAAAAGACAGGGCTAAACATGATTACAGAGGATACAAGCACATAGATGAGACCGAGGGAACACGAGGGAACTAGAAGCACAAGAAGAAATTCTCAAAATAGGCACCAACACTGAATAAACGCCAAGAATTCAAGAAAATTAAATGCTGGAATGAGGAAGTAAAGCACTCAAATAATACAACAAAAACTAAAGCTCAGCATTACTAGAATGACAGATTCAAAACTCAAATGCAACACAAAGCCCTTGGACCGTGACTTTGAATGCTGTGGGTCATGTAGCAGTCCAGCTGCCAGGAATGCCAGTGTTTGATGTAATGGTTGTATATTTTCTATCTAGCCAGCCTTCTTTTGGAGCATCTGCTACAGCTCATAACTTACGTAAAGTAGTCCAGGCACCAATTATATTTTCATTAAAAAAGTAGACATATATTTATCTATGGGTTTAAAAAAAACAGCTAATTAGCATGTTGCTACCATGCTGCTCCATGTGAAATTGAGAAAAAGGATTTTCCATTATATACAAGTCCTTTTGTGAGCTGCTTGTGCTATGTGATTGGAAAGTTGACAGTAGAGTAGAGGTTGTCGGGATCAGCAGTGGCTGCAGCAGAAGACAAAGGAGCCTTCACGGTGCAGTAGGTCGCATCATTGTCATCATCACCCCAAATCTGGGGAACAAAAGGAAACCTGTGTGACACATAATAATATCTTCCTCTGCTCATGCTCTGCCAGTTTCAGTAGCTTCTGCATGATCTCACTGACAGACAAATGAACCAAGTAAACACACAGCAGCCACTGACATCCGTGGCAAAACAACCAGAGGTCTGGTTGAAGTCTTTATTCAAACTCTGGCTTAGTGTCGTCTACAAAATATGGTAATACAAGTTAGAGAAAGGAAAAGTACCTATCTCCCCATGATTCAACAAGATTTTATAACCATCTGCGAACTAAGCAGACCAGCTGTTGGACTTTTGGGAGACAAATATTGTCCCATTTCTGTCAGATATAGGAAAGCTGCTCAATAGTCCTATTTTCTGTTTTTATCACGTGCCAATTGTTTTCAGCTTCTACTCCAGTGCCACGCTGTTGTAATGCAGCATGCGGCTTAGTGTTGTTGCTGAAATATGCAAGGTCCTCCCTGAAAGAGACAGCTGTGGATGGCTCAGTAAACTGTGTTCACAGACAGTGATTTCTGGAACTATTTCTGAGCACATGCAGTGGTTTCCATGATTCAGTCATGCTTCTGTTTAATGCAGTGCTGCCTAAAGATCACGGACATCCGATATTGTCCTTTGTGCACAGAGATTTCTTCAGATTCTTCACAATCTTTTGATGATATTATGTATTGTAGATGGTGAGATATTTCTTTTTCCACACTACCATCTTACTGGCCTGTTGCAGATTAACCGTGTTAGTTCCAAAAAGTTTGTCCTGCTTTCTTGATGCATGTTCAATCTGGGTACGCAAGGAAATCCCAGAAAGTTGATTCTGTTCATAGTGTTTTCAGTTGGAGAAACAACACATATGGATCAATATTTAAGGCTTGACACAGAGCGAACCCCATCCCCACAGATGCTATGTCCAGATGAACAGAATCAACCTTCTGGTCTTTTATTTCAGTTCCATTTACTGTAAAATTTCTCAGTTTAAACATTTGATATTTTTTTTTGTTTTGTTTTATGAATAAAATATAACTTTATTTAGTTTTTAATCTGTATTTATTTATTGATTTATTTATTGCAGCATCATTTTTTGATATTGGGGTTGCACTACAACATTAGTTTTCCAGTGAACAGCTAGATGTAGAACACGTCAGTAGAGGGAAGCAAAGGACAAAAAACAAAATCAAAAACAACCTTAAGGCAAACAGGCCTCCTGTCATCACTTCTACATATAAGTTTAATTTCATAACTATGACACTACAGAACATATCAAAAAAAAAAAGAAGAAGAAGAAGAAGAAAAACACCTGACCCTGGTGTTACCGATGGCGTTCTTGGTGTAGCTGACGGTGGCGTACGAAACTTCAGGATCCGCCTACACAGTCAAGACGAGAACGTCCTGACTCCTCAGTAATATGTGACACTGTGTCATGTGACAACAGCAACTCTTCAAACATTCAACCCTTTAAAGTCTTTACCTCGTATCCGTGTCATGGTATATCTCATAAATGATGTCTCAAAATGTTTGTTTGTTTTTAACTCTGACTAAATATTTTGCATTTCATGGTCTGTTGCACTGTTCTACAGCTACATTGTCTAACTTCTTTATCTGTTGTATGCTTTCTTAGTCGGTCTTATGCATTTCTAACTTAATTGGAGATTATGTATCGGAATTTCAGGAGCAGGACCACGCCTCCAAACACGCTCCTTCCGGTTGTTTACGTGCCCCACCCTCCCTCCTTGTTCTCAATTCTTTAACTTCTTCACTCCTATTTAGTACATGAGGATCTGCAAGGACGCCAGTCACCTTTGAGGCCTTCCCCAAACCCCATCTCAATTAATGTCCAAGCATTCATTTTTACCTACTAAAATGCTCTCAAACTTAAAATGAGGACGTGGGCCCAGCTAGTGAATTAGAGAAGAAGAAGAAGTGGTTTTAACTCTGGGTGTAGTGTGTAATCTCACTGAGTCTCTGCAGGGTTTAAACTCAGCCCCTGAAAAACAGACATAATCCGGTTACATCAGGTGGTAAACTGTGTCTGTGAAGGCAGTTTAGTTCTTGTTAACACCCCTCAGAGATGATCGGATTTGTTGTTTATTTAATGTCAGTTGAAGAAACATTTAATTATTTATAGTAAAACTCACAGCATCTTCATCCATCTGTGTCTACAGATGTAAGCGTGTGGGGAAATATGGAAGTGGAAGCCTTTAGCTAAGCATTCATAGGTGCAGACATAACCAATCAGCTCAGGTCTCATGTGAATGGATGATCCCGAAGTATTTGTAGTAAAATAAGATTAGAGTATTTTTGATCTTTAACTGTGACTCTGTTGTTTCTCTCAGTGTTTTGGTCAGTTCGTCCTCACTCCTCACATCATGACTGGAGCCAAACAGAAGATGGTAGTGATGCACCCGCTGCCCAGAGTCAATGAAATCAGGTGAGAAACGCTCAGTTAAATATCTGACAACAATATCAGTTCCAGCTGTGTTGTTTAAATGTTGCTTGAGCCCTTAAATGGACTTCAAAAATGTCATGTTTTGTGTAAAATGTCTCATTTCAGTATGATTTCTTTTAACTAACTTTGAAATTTAAAGTGGACAGAACTGTTTCTACTGTAGCTGTTGTGACATGTTTTACTGTATCAACCTTTAAACCTGTTAATAAAAACCGTCATTATTTAAAAGCTGGCTGTTCTCCTCACACTGATTCTCCATAGATGCCTTTGTTATTGTTCTGTTGTCAGGTCGGTTTTGTGCTGTGAAAAGTTCCCATTGAAATGTTGCGTGTGCCACGGTTCTAGTAAATCTGTGAGTCGATCACTTGGTCTGCTTAAAAAAAAATCATAATTTTCTTGAGCTGAAGTCTTTTGAGATTGCTGAATGTGATTTGAACGTTGATCATCTATCAGGAAATTGATCCACACACTTAAATTTGAACTGAATTTTATTTATAGTCCATTTTAAACCCACCTTAGATTATTTGCTATTGTCTTGATTAAGTGGACTAATCTGTTTCTTTGTTATTTCTCTCTCAGTGTGGAGGTGGACACAGACCCGAGGGCGGCATATTTCCGTCAGGCGGAGAATGGCATGTACATCCGAATGGCCCTGCTGGCCACCGTACTGGGCCGATAACTCAGTGTGCTGCTTCTTTGTCCTACAAACTGTCAGAGAAACAAAAATGTTAGACACAGTATCTTTTCTGAAATCTATACATTTCTCATTTCCTGCCCCGAGGGGTGCAAGTAGGTTTAAATACTAGATTTAATACGGAGTCAAAGTTTATAAAATGCTGCTGTAACACAGAACTTTTTTTTCTCCAGTCACACAAATGTTTACTTGTTTTCTTTCCTGCTGTATTTCAAGATTCCTTTATTTTTACATGTCTTAAAACCATTAACATAATTAACATATAGAACCAGAATCTGTCTTGTTTGAAATGGTTAAGAGATGATCAGTGTTTGTGCATCGATGAGCCAAATCGAGGAGCAAAGAGAAGAAACAGGAAGTGGTTGTTACTGTCAATATATAGTTTTTATATATATTTTTGGTATCCGAGTAAAATTTGCAGGTGCTGCATCTGATTAATGATGTTTAAAGGGACCAATGAGGATGTCAAAGGGGATAAATCCTGAATGTGCACATTTTTACATTTAGACCAATTTACTGGACCAGCTTCATCAGATGTTTGTTTGGGTTGGCACAGTGCTCTGAAAACCAGCGATGGTGGTTCACAGCTCGAGGTTTTTCAAAAGAAAATTTCAAAATACAGAGAAAAAAATATTTTTACCACATCTAACAATCCGATTGTTTGCTTGTTTTTCAAGAACAAAAGCAAAACTTAGTGTCTCTAATATATTTCTAGTTTATCTGAAAACTTTCATCATTCCAGCTCTACATGGGTATAACGGTACGATACGACTTACTGCACATGTTTGTATCATGATTTCAGTCTGTTTCAGAGTTGTGACACCTTTGTTGTATGAAATGTTTGTTTCCTGTTCCCCTTTTTTGTTTTCAAATGTGTTGCATTAGCTGAAAGTGGGAACGCACAAACATCCTCAGAGCACAGTCTTTGATGATTTTGGGGTAATCTCCGTAACTGTCAGTAATTTCTTACACTGCTAGTGTTGACATAAACTTTTTTTTTTTTTTTTTTTTTTTTAATCAAAATCCAAACGGATGTTTGTAAAGTGTTGAACGACTTCTGTGTCATGTGGAGAAATAAATAATAAAAAAGGACGTTTTTCTTTGTGGTTGATTTCATTTACAGTTTTTTCTGATTGCTTAAGCACATTTTTTGTAACTATTGGCTATTTTTGCAAAACTCTACACACAAATAAGAAAACCTGTCACCCAACTATCAAAACATTGTAGTTCCCTTGCAAAAGCGAACACAGCTAGATTAACTCTTCACACCTTCGTAAAAATGGTGTTTTCGTATCAAACAGTACACACAAGCCATCATCTACTAAGCACACAATGCACCAACTGCACACTGATGGTATGAATACAAAACACATCTGGCTTTTGCTTTCTCTGTGCACAAGGTAGGCCATGTTAGTTTGGGGTCATACTTTTGTCATAGGTCCGTAAACATAGACGGATCCAAACTTCAAGTACTGGTGTTTATTCACACACATCAAAACAAACAGAAGTGTTTATTTCCAAGTCAAAACGAAATAGTAATTTCACTGAGGAAAAAAAAGAAATCAGTCTACATCGTGTCGTCTCTCTGGATCTGGCCACAAAATTTCGTCTACATCACATGCAATGTCCTCTAGTCGACAGCACTGGGGAAAATATCTTCTGGAATTTTACATCTATGGTATTGTTGTGTTTCTCATTAGCATGGCAGTGCTACAAATCTTTGTGCAAAGTGACTGTACTAACTGATTCTCATTTCAAAATGTCCTTATGATGCTTGCTACAGTGTAGCGGCTCGAGTTAGGCTGAACCCGTTGGCCAGCTTCCCTCAGGGTCACTCCATGGTTGATTACATGGTCCACTATTGTAGCTCTGATGTCATCAGCAATTCTATTTCTTACTCTTCTTACCATTCCTCTTCCCCCTCCTTGTCCTCCTCTCCCCCCTCCTCGTCCTCCTCTTGCTCCTCCTTGTCCTTGTCGTCCTCTTCATCCTACTTCTTCACCTCCACGTCCTCTTCCTCGGCCTCCTCTACTTCTCACTCTTTCTGCTCCCTCCATTGTACTCCACACACAGAGCTTACCTGTATTATAGTGCTTAGACTGATTGCAAAGTGAACTAATTATCTAAAAAAGTTTTCACATGTGACAGTGTGCCAGACAGTTGGCAAAATAGTGTAAATAATGGCCATAAATGTGTATAGTTTTGCTAGGAGTGTGTTGAAAATTTGGAAATTGAGTGTAAAGCAGTGAGTTGTGTTTACAGTTCTGCAAAAAGAGTGCTGTGCAGTGGATTGTAGCTACAAAGTTTGCAAAGTCTGTGTTACAAAACGGCAAACTGAGTGCAAAGCAGTGTTTGTGCTTTTAGTTTTGCAAACTCAGTGAGTGGTTTTGCTATAAGTATTAATAGTTTTAGATATTGTGCTATAAGAATCAAAGTTAGGGTTTAAGCATTCAGAAAAAACTGTAATACCCACAATAAATTATTTATATACACTGAGGACTAGTTGAGGTTGAGGATAAACACATATGAAAACAATGAGGGCAAAGCGAGAAATAACAAAAAGAAAAGTATGACTGATGTGAGATATGAAAGAAAAGTAAACTTCAAAGTAAAACAGGAAAAAATAAATGAGAACTAAAATTAGAGCCAGGACTTGCATTAAACATGATAAAAAAAAAAAAAGAGGTTAAAGGATGTAGATGAGACAGAGGAAACCCTGAGGGACCTAAAAACAGAAAGAAATAGACACCAACTCCTAATAAATAAAAAGACTTCAAAGACTGAACAACTGGAACAGTAAAGTAATTTAAACGGACCCCAAAACTGTAGAACTGAAATAATACATATGAAAAAAAAATAGCTCAGTATTACTCCAGAACTCAAATACAAACCCTTGGACAGTGACACTGGATGCTGTGAATCATTCAGTAGGCCAGCTGCCATGGTAGCTGGGATAGGCTCCAGCCCCCCCAGTGACCCTGATAAAGATAAGCAGAAGAGAATGGATGAATGGACAATGTTGATGTGGTGGAGGAGGTACAAAACCTGCGAAATCTCTGGACGGAGAGATTTCGCAGGTCTTTCCTCCCCACTGCTGTCAGACTCTACAATAAAGACTTTTGCAGCTGATCAAACACACAAACCCACACATGTGCAATAAGACTGCTATACGTGCAATTCTTCTTCTGACGAAGTTGTGTTTTTGTATTTTCCTACTCAGTTGTATATAGTATTTGTATTTCTATTTTATTCTATTGTATATATTATTCTATTCTATTTTATTCTATTGTATATAGTATTTTATTTTATTTTATTGTATTTTATTGCATTCCAGTGTTTTCTAATTTCTGCTACATAACTTTGCACTTTTGCTGTAACAAAACAAATTTCCCACCTGTGGGACTAATAAAGGCCATCTTATCTTATTATCTTATCATTACTTAGTTAAATTAATGCATTTAAATTAAACTGAACAGCAAGTGTAACCAGGGTTTAAATTAAATTTCAACCTCCACATGTCTTCTGCTGCACTAACCAGGACCAATTTTATTTTTTGATAACTTACAAAAATGTTTGCAGAAAAGTTTTTTTTCCTGTGAAATATCATAAAATATAAACATATAACTATATCAGTAATATCTATGCAAGGCTTTTGGTTTGTTTGCATTTAGATATTCACACTTGGATCACATTATGGAAACACACTGGTCTGACTTCATTAAGAAAATTAAGAAAAAGTTTCTATTTACATTTATTTACATAGTTTTAATGGAGGATATAAAGACATGATTCTGGATTTGAAACCAAATATTTGTTATAATTATGGTATCTATCTAATCATTTACGTTAATTAGCATGTTGCTACCAATCTGCTGTATGCAAACACAAAACAAAAGTCTTTAACTTAAATGCAAGTCCTTTTTGTCAACTTGAACTATGTGAGTGGAAAAGTGACAGCAGAGGAGAGGCTGCTGGGATCAGCAGTGGCTGATCAGAGTGACGAGTGAGAAGAGGAATGAGCCTTCACAGTGCTGTAGGTCACTGCATCACCTTCATCATCACCCCGAACCTGGAAAACAAAAGTGACATAACACTGTGACCCTGCAGTGGATAAGCAGTTTGATGGAAGAACTGTAAGAACACATCCTTCTATTTTCAGTGTCTCAGTTTCAAAGACAGTGATGTGGATCACCTCCAAAACATGATGTATTCTTTCTTTGCCCATGCTAAAGTCGTCCATCAAGTCTTTTGTACTCACATGTTTGCTGCAGCTCAGTTAACTTTAACATGTAAGTTTAAATCGGAATAACAGTTTGGAGAAATTGCACATTAATATGTTTTTTAAAATGTTCGTTTTCATTATTATCCAGCGCCTTGACAGATATACTGTTGTCTTTTATTCAAATAGTTCTCTGCTCGAAGGAAGTGAATATGTAATTGGTTCTGTTGGTCTTTCTTTCTAGTCCATGATGGTCGATACCAATGACAGCTTGAGCTGATTTAATTTGGATGTAGATCGGGTCAGAGTCACACCAAATGTGCATTACATGACTTCACAATGACACACAAAGATTCATACACTACACCATGTTAACAATGCTGACAAATGATTATGAAAACAATGCAGATGTCATACTGAGGTCATCAGGCAGACGTTAGCATGGTTTAAGAGCTGATGTATAGCCCATGCCATTTGGAATATAAATACATAAATAAATAAATAATACACAAAGACAAAACCTTACCTGAACTTTATTGTTGGTCTTGGTGTAGCTGATGGTAGCGTAGGAAACTTCAGGATCCACCTATACAGTGAAGACAAGAAGATACAGACACATTAACATGATGACATGAGAAATACTTTACACTTTTGTGTAACTAATACTATTATTATAATTATAATAATAATAATAATAATAAGAATTATTATTATTATTATTATTATAGTAGAAGGTGATCGCATGGGGTATGAAATATTTTTGTTTTTTGTGGCAGCAGAGCTGAATCAGTCTGCTACAGAAGATCCTCCACTTCCCCAAAAGTTGATTCTGTTCATCTGGACGTAGCGTTTTCAGTGGGAGAAACGTTAATGATCAAGGAACTGACCTCCCAGCCCATTGTTCCTTCAGTGATGCTGGTTTCAGTCATTATGCAAATGTACTGTTTATAAGATTGGAGAAACCTGCAGTCAGCTGAGACTGAAGAAGTCACTTGGATGAGTGACGAAACGTTACCTGGATGATTGAGCATACATCAAGACATCCTCCAATTCCTGTTAAATAAGGGAGGTCAGTGTGACTGTAATGAGCAACAATTTGTTCAATGGCCAGATGTGGATGCCCAGATACTTGTACCTCCTCCACCACATCAACATTGTCCATTCATCCATTCTCTTCTGCTTATCTTTATCAGGGTCACTGGGGGGGCTGGAGCCTATCCCAGCTACCATGGGGCGAGAGGTGAGGTACACCCTGTATGCCCAGCCCTGTCACAGGGCAAACAGAGAGAGACAGACAACCATACTGTCCCAGAATAAACACTGGTTATATAACCATCATCTTCCTTCTGAAGTCATTCGCCATCTATCTGGTCTTATTCACATTCAGAAGCAGACCACTCCTCAAAATCACTACCATCAGAGTCTCAGTGTGTCATGCATTTACATTTAGACAACACATTAAAGAATAGGTGGTTGTAACTCTGCTCTGGGTGTAGTGTGTGATCTCACTGAGTCCTGACTGGTTTGAGGAGCAGACCGAGTCTCTGCAGGGTTTAAACTCAGTCCCTGAAAAACAGACATAATCTGGTTACATCAGGTGGTAAACTGTGTCTGTGAAGGCAGTTTAGTTCTTGTTAACACCGCTCAGAGATGATCGGATTTGTTGTTTATTTAATGCCAATTGTAAAAACATTAATTATTTATGTTAAAACTCACAGCATCTTCATCCATCTGTGTTTTATTTCCTGTAAAGACACAAACAGTCAACTGTAACATTCATTTTGAAACTCAGACAAGTTTTATCTGTAAATGTTCTCACCTCTAGTTCTCTTCCATCTGATGAAAACCACAACTATTATCAAGAGTGAGACCAAACCCACAGCTGGAATGATGAACCACTGGACACCTGGCAAAAGGAGAAAAACAAAAACCTCTGAAGCATTTTCTAGTTTAAAATATGCAAAATATAACTATAGTGGGCTGCTGTGTTTACGCAGTTGGGATAATGTTATATGAAGAGGAAAATACGAACACACATAATCAGCGACATTCAACTTCATTCACATTATGTGAACCAAAGTCAGTGTATTTCTATTTAAAGATAAAGAAAATCCCATTAACAGGGACGTTTGAGTTTGTGTGATTTTACTGACAGACAGTGATTAAATGAATAAATCTATCTCCACCCACAGCCATGATATTCAGAGACAGATATTTATGTTTAATATTTATGTTTAATACAAAAGTGAAAACATCTTAAATCTAAAAAAGTTTCCATCTTATGTTTCCTGTAGGATACATGTCTGACTGTCACTCAGCTAAATGTACATAAATGTAATGAAACAACTGGAATAAAAATATAAAAATTAAAACAGAAACATAAAAGTCAAATATACATTACAGTATATTTTACTTTTTATTTGCAGATACATGGTTGAGTTACCATGTTGTGAATCTCCTGACGGTTTGTTGTTTGCTGTCGTGCTTTCATTTTCCACAGTTTTTGTTGTTGTATCATCTGAAATTAGAAGTTGAAAAAAAAGAGAGAGAGAATGTATTTTTCATGTGCTGTAAATCATATTAAAAGGCCACTTTGAACTGAAAAATAAATAAATATTTTTGGTCAACTTAGTTTTAGTAACATCACCTGATTTTAGAAGCGTCTTAATTGTTGTGGTTGTTTCAGTTTTTCTGGCTGGTTTCTTTGTTGTTTTTGTGTCACCTGAATAAATGAAATAACACAACATAAAACTTTTCCATGTTTTTCATCTGTTGTAAATTCAAGCTTTAGCTGATTTTAGTCGTATTAAATAGTTGATCATGATCTCACCTGTTTCCTCACCTGAGGTCTGACGGCTGAAGGTAAACAGCTGCACTTTTCCTGTTTTAGTATCAGTCACTTCAAACTTCAGTATTTTATGACGTGATGAGTTAAAGTAATGATGCTCCAGAAAAGACAGAGTGGTGGAGCAGTCAGTCTGTGAAGTCACTATTTGTTTGTTCTCTTTTTCCACAGCTTGACCTTTAAGCAGCCACTTCACTGTGTGATGACACTGTTCATATGTCACCACAGAGCAGCTTAACGTCACCTTATCAGTGTCCTTATGTTCAGTCACTGGTGAACATAATGTAATAATGTGAAGCACAAAAAGTGCAATTAGGACAGATATATTAATCATTTTGCCTGATTATTATTATTTTATTATTATAACTATGATTAATGTTTTTGTTCCAAGAAGAGTTTGAGCTAAAACTATTTTGATGTAAATACTCACAGGTAATAACAGAGAGATCAACCAAAGACTGATGAACCAGAGTGTGTTTAGATGGTGTTTCCTCGACTTTGTATTGTTGACAGTAATAAAAACCAACATCGTCAACTGTGAGCTTCTTTATAAGCAGAGAACAGTTCGCTGTAACACTCAGTCTGTCTGATTTAGTTTCGGCTTCTTCACCAATCTGTCCAAGTGTGATCAGCTCTACTGTTTCTTTGTTTCTTGAAGCAAAGATCCACGTAGTACCATCGCAGTTATTCTGCTCATCTATCACATTTAGACAAAGCAGAGTGACGTCACCTCCAACTTTCATAAACATGGATGTTTCATTTACAGATACTGTTGAGAAGATTGAAGAGAAATATGAAAATAAATTAGAATACAGCAGTTTTTACAATCAGAGTGAAGATCATTTTAGACACAAGTTTATAAACAGAGCATGCTCAGCTGTCTTATTTACTGTAAAGGTTATTGACTGTAACAATATTGACAATATTTAGTTTTCTTGGTTTTAAAATGTTTCCTGTATTCTTACCTGCAATCTGAATCATCAGCATCAGACATAAAAACATTTGAATCCATCTGAATTCATCCATCGTGCTTCTCTGTCTCACTTCTTTCTTGTTCTCAATCTCGACTGTCACAGTCTCTGAGCTGATGACTCTTTAAGACTGTTTGTACTTCCTGTTATTTGTCAGACGTCACATCCTCACCACAACTTTGTTGATGTTCATGTTCTTTCTCTTTTTGTTGTTCAAATTTCATAGAGGGTCCATCAGCTTCAATCTCTCAATGTCTTATAAATAAAAATTCTAAAGAGAAATGATAAGAAGATTCAGCAGGTGCACATTGTGTCCATTTGTGTCAATGACGTGTTTGACACCATGAAAATAAAAAGATGACTGAGGACGATGAATGTGTGAAGATTGTTAGTAAAGATAAATGTTTCCATCCTCTTTCTTTTAACAGAGCTTGTTAGAAAACAGACAGCACATAAGAACAAACAGTTGAAGCATCAAACTCCTACATGCAGGCTGATGTCTAAGAGATGAAGATATCCAACTGCAGCTATAGAAAATACAGCAGATAAGATATTTTAGTGGACTGAGACCCTCCTCTTCCTCATTGTTAACATGAAGTCATTTCTTTCTGAGAGCTGAAGAGGAAGTGTTTCTGTGAGAATGTGAGAACTGCAGCAGCAGCAGAGCTCTGGATGTTTGACTCTGTAATAATGACCAGATAAACGTCAGAAACACAAATGGTTAAAACACTGATGAGCCTCTCCCATCTCTCACCCAACTACCTGTTCTCTCACCATGAGTATTAGGTTATTTCTTAAGTTTTAAGTTTAAAAATGTACAGAAACATGTAGTATTTATTGTCACATGTATGTTAGAGATCAGAAAGCAGGGCCTGAATGCACAGAAAGAGTCTTTCTGTGGTTTCTTGGTGGATATAAAAAGAGAAACTGTGGTCAAGCAGAAGGAAAAGGCTCAAACATGTTGTGAAGAAATGTGAAACAAACAAAAAAGAAAAACTGCCCATTTTTCATTCTGTACATCTTTGACTCATCTCGTTTGACTGAATTGCATTTTTACGTCAAAGTATGCACCTGTCCAACCACTGAATGGATCGCTCTTTTTTCTAAAAATGACTTTTGGGAATTATAGTCCTCTCATCATGGTGTAGTAAAGATGCTTTATATTTTATGAGTCACAGGCAGGAGGATGCAGGAGAGAACGACAGATTCACAAATTAGAGGAATAAGAAATGCCTTGGGAGAAGGTGATGCAGGTGTGACTAACAAGTGTACACAGAATGAAAGACTGAGGACCTCTGGTGGACACAAAAGGGTACTACATGAAAAATGGCTTCAGATAAACTGTGAAAATAGTTATTTATTTTGCACAAATACAATTTCACTTGCAACAAACACTGAAACTGGATTGAAATTTGTTTTAATACTTAGATCAAATGATCATAAACAATAATAAACAGAATATTTATACAGATTCTATTCAAAGATAATTAAAGACATGTTATAAAAAGTAACCTGGACAAAATACAAGACAATTAGAAAATTAAAAAACATCTTGAAAAACAAAAATACCATGAAACACATACGCACACACACACACACACACACACACACACACACACACACACACACACACACACACACACACATGTTCAAACTGACGTATAATATCTAACATATCTAAGACATTTAATATGTAAAACCAGATGCGATGATACTGATAACATAACAGCAGTGATTTTATCAGCAAGTTGTTGATCAGTGCAGTCTGATAGAAACAGCTGAGTCTCCCACATTTTCATAGTTGATTGAAACATCTTCATCTCTATCATAATGTACCTGCCAAATAAATTATTATTAGTCCTTTATTTATCCAGGTAAAAATCTCAATTCCAAGACAGACATAGTGGCAGCAAAAGTCAAAAGCACATGCATCACATAATTACATCAACTAGATCATTAAGAGCAACATTAAAAACAATCACACTGACTAAAAGAGTTATTCTCTCCTTTCTTTAAGATGGACTTACAACGTAACCATTTCTAACATTTTTTCCGTTCCTTCTGCAGATTATTCCAGGAAACAGGGGCAGCAAATTTAAAAGGCTTTTTTCCTAATTCTGTTCTGATTTTTGGGACAATAGATTGTATGATATCGTGGGAACGATAGTGGCTGCTATCATGTTGTTCCTGTCAAATAAACAAAAACAAGATAAAATATATCCGATTGTATTAAGAAAAATACATTTTGATGTTGTTATTTTTTAAAATCCTGTCTTGTCTGAGAGTGTTTGCATTCAGAATCATGATCTGAATGTGATGTTGGGCTAAACACATTTGCTTCTCCAACATGAGCTCTACAAACTCTTTACAGGCTCCTCTTGTTTTTCTGTTTCCTTGACCTGTTTATTTATTCATTTCTGTTACTTTTTTCTTTTTTAAGGATACAGGGGTGGGATACATGTAATGACACACCAGCAAAGACAAATAGCCACTATCTGTGTGCCCATGGTGATATGTCATTAGCTTCTGGCAATGACATTCAGGTCCTCACTAAAAGACTGTCTGTGCAGCCCACGCCCCACCTAACACACACACACTCTTCACTTTACTGTCTTCACACACACACACACACAGACACACAGGTCCTCACTGCCACACACACACAAACACACACACACTTCCCTCAACACCGTCAGACTCCTGAACACTCAAGCACTTACTGGACACATACACACACACACACACACACCACACACAGGCCACTACTCTGGGAGCACTTATCTGTACAATCTCCTACACAAACGAGTGGGAGGTGGAAGACTAACTCCAGTAGGAGAAAGCCAATTGGCTGAGTAAACACCCCATTCCCCACACCCCGCAACAGTGTGCAACGAACTGCTAACCTGAGTTCGCAGTGACAACGCCCCAGAGCAGCACAGTGCCTTGGGCAGCACCTGTTTCCCCACCTGTTGCTCCTACCGCAAATAGCAGTTGAGAGCATATAGATGAGTCCCAAGTCATGGGACTGCATCCCAACCACAGTTATTTTCACACCTGACAACACACACAAAAGGGACAATCTAGTCTGAGTCTGAGACAAGCTACACCCAGCAATTGAAGAGCCCCTGAGGCACAGACACCACCACAGGTTGTTACTGATGCAGGCTAACCCACCCCATAGAGTGGAGCAGCCAACGGGGCTCAAACCAATCCAATACAAGAGGAAACCCAGCCAAAAACTGGGCGACCCGGGAACCAAAGCTCCAGGCCCTGCAAGTGGAAGAAGAGCCCAGCCACCCAACCAGGACCTGCAACTGCAACCACAAGTACAAAATGCAGCACATATCAAGACTGCAAGGGAGTCCCCACCCCAGCCCTTCACCACCACCACCATTTAAAGTGCTTAAACGGTTAATCGAACCGGTGCTTAAAGAATGGAGAACACAAACTTTGTCCAAAAAAACCTCTTATGTTTTTATTTTTTTATTTAGCAGTCTCTTTTTTTCTGCAAAATGATAAGAACCGTACCAACATATAAACATCCTCTGTGCAAAGATTTATGCTTTTAAAGTGAAACAGTGAAAAATTACAGCGCTGTCAATACATGAATATCCAGAATTCGTTGTACAAAAAAAAAAATGTCCAATTTTGGCACACAATTGGACACCATGCCAGTTGAATGTTTTAGGTATTTAAGAGCAGAAATTAATTAATTTTATTAACATGCCTAAATTTATTTTTTTTTTTTAAATACATTTTGAAGAATTAACCACACATTAACATGGCATTGGGCCTTTTCTGTGCTTGAGTGCTTAATTGGCCTCTGGCCCTTTAAACTCTGAGGGGCTGTAACTTTGGTTTCTTTTGGTCAATTTGCATGATTGACACCTCTTTTTAATTGTTGGAGCCAATAGAGTCACAGTAACAATGCCACGTTCATGTTACTTCAACCAATCAGACGTTCCAAGGCCAAAACCCACGTGGGCCCAAATTTACTGCATGTGACGTCTGTCCAGTCACGTGTCTATAGGTGGGTCTAAAATGGAGGTTGTTGACGGAAAACGGCTCTGATGCGGCTAGGTAGGCGTGGTAACTGCTGATAATCATGTGGCTACTGGCTACCAACAGCAAAAAATGGCGTAAATGTTCACAGGAAATCTGAACTGTAAGCCAATTTCTGTCTTAGCGCATTTGCGCCGCTGTGTGTTTTTGTGGTCTTCTTTTGCGGCTCATTCAGTGAATTTTGGTCAGTGTGGTGAAACTTGGTGTTTGGAATTGGTGATGGCTCTGGAAGATAACCAGCTTTTCTTTAGACGGTTACATGTTTCGGTTTTGTGTGTTTAGCGGACTTGTGCACATTTACATAACTGCTCGTTTGGTGGTTGTAGAAATGGTTTATATGACAATTTAACTGAGATTCAGAGGTTTCTGTGGATACCACACATGTCTGGACTTATATTTCTCACCCCGTGTTATAACCGATTAAACGTGATCTCCTTTTTGCTCGCGGTACCGGGGGCGTGGGGCTTAAAGCACTTGTTGCAGGCTGCTGAGTTTGCATCTTTTGCTGTGAAGTACAGCCAGACTTTGACTGCTTCGCCTTGGGCATTTTTAATATGTAGCTCTGCTCTAAAAGAACGTACGTACCTGGGCCCGCCTACTACGCTTGCAAAGGTAAAATGATTGGCTAGAATCCAAAGTGTATGACATCTCAGGAAAAAACAAAGCACCGAAATGTGCACTGCTTTTCGGTCTGGTTACTACCATTTATGTCAGAACCATCCCTACTGAAATCCATGTTAAAATTTAAAATAATAATGGTTAAAGTATTTAGAAAAAAATTTGAATTCTATTTAAAAGGAGTACAATGTGTTTAATAATTGTAAAAGAGCATTTGAAATATATATGGTTTAATTTTACAAGTATACTGTTTTATCATGATTGTAAAAGGAA
Source organism: Oreochromis aureus (assembly GCF_013358895.1). Taxonomy (NCBI): domain Eukaryota; kingdom Metazoa; phylum Chordata; class Actinopteri; order Cichliformes; family Cichlidae; genus Oreochromis; species Oreochromis aureus. The sequence continues at coordinate 20,557,882 of NC_052956.1, read as the reverse complement.
GTGAATGTGGTTGTGATCAGTAGCTGGACTGTGAGAATTTTTGGCGGAAAGTACGAGAAGTTTGTAGAAGTGTGTATGTATGAACTGGAGTATCTGCTTGAAATCCACCGAGCAGCTGCTCACTTTAGTTTTAGTTCAAGATCCCTCGCCATCCTGGAGATGCTCGCTGACCTCTCTGCATTCCTTCATACATAACTGGTATGAACTGGTCCAATTTTAGATGGCATACTGTTCCAGATCATTTTCTAATGACTTCATTTCATTGTCTCAGCCACAGATGATAACTGGAGACAGACAAAGCTATAAATAAAGCTACAGAAAAATCAACTGGTGGCCTATAGAAACCATGTCCTCCACCCTCTGGAAACATGGGACCACAGAGCTCATAGAAGCAGTAAAAAAACGACGTGAAAAGTGAGTCTAAGTTTGACGTTGAAAAGTCGTCCACAACCAAATTTGGACTATAAATAGCCCGTACACCTAGACCGTACAGATATCAACACTTAACTTTAAGTAGACATCAGAAAAAATGACGCCGCCTGGCGCCTCCAAAACAATCCCTTCTGTGGACTGAGGATAAAAACGTCACTCTGGCGTCCACCTTGCGCGCAGTGGGGTGCGTCGCGTTTTGTTCATTTGTGATTTGTTGTTCAAATTCTTTTGCTTTGCATCCTGCTGGTTTTCTTTCAGTGTGTCAGCTGTTGGGACAAGCTTAACAACTTTATCACAAATATTTAATAAGAATTTCAGTGATAATTTAAAGGCAGATGACAGCATCAATGATCCACTTTCCCAAAGCAAACCCTCACATGTGGGGTTCAAATCAACAACCTTTCACCTATAAACTTCTGACTCTCAGTCCTCTGCTGAACCACATTTCGCTCAACAAATTCAAAATAATCTCTGAAATGTCGTTTACAGTATCAGAAATACAACATTTAGAATGTTTTGTTATGTTATTACTGAGTTTTGTACTTACTGTGTTTTTATCCATCTGTGTTTTCTTCCCTAAAATGAGAAAAAAGTCAATTTAATATTAAAATGAAAATTCAAAATCATTCAAACTTCTCATGATTAAATTTACCTTTAGTTTTTGTCCACATGTTGACTGTCACAGCTGTTATTGAAAGTGCTGCCAATCCCACAGAGACAATTATGAACCTCAAAGATACAAAATCTGAAAAAAGTGAATCAAAACTTCTAATTATTCACATGACTTCTTTGCAGTTTTCTGTTTAAATTATTTTACTTATTTATTATGTAATAGTTTAAATGTAAAGTACACAATAAAGTTAAACACCTGAAATTTGATGGACTCAAATTCAAAAGCATTTTCTAGTTTAAAATATGGAAAATGGCTAAAGATGGCTGCCATGTTTACACAGTCAGCTGGTGTAATGTATGAAGAGGAAATACAGACACACATGATCAGAGACATTTGCTTTCATTTACATTATGTGAACCAAAGTCAGTTATTCCTGTCTAAATATCCCATGAACAGAAAAGTTTGAGTTCAGACGTGTGATTTTTCTCACAGACAACGATTAAATGAATAAATATATCTCCACCCACAGCCATGATATTCAGAGACAGATATTTATGTTTAATATTTATGTTTAATACAAAAGTGAAAACATCTTCAGACCAAAAGTTTCCATCTTATGTTTCCTGTAGGATACATGTCTGACTGTCACTCAGCTAAATGTACATAAATGTAATTAAACATCTGATATAAAAATATAAAAACCAAAATAGAAACATAAAAAGTCAAATATACTTTACAGTATATTTTTAACTTTTCATTTGCTAACACATGGTTGAGTTACCATGTTGTGAATCTCCTGACGGTTTGTTGTTTGCTGTCATGCTTTCACTTTCCATAGTTGGCATTTTTGTTGTTGTATCATCTGGAACAAAAAGTAAAGATAATAATTTTTTCATGTGCTTTAAGATACTAAAAAAAACTTTAAAAGGCCACTTTTAAAGCACAATAAACAAATATTTTTGGTCAACTTAGTTTTAGTAACATCACCTGATTTTAGAAGCGTCTTAATTGTTGTGGTTGTTTCAGTTTTTCTGGCTGGTTTCTTTATTGTTTTTGCGTCACCTGAATAAATGAAACAACACAACATAAAACTTTTCCATGTTTTTCATCTGTTGTAAATTCAAGCTTTAGCTGATTTTAGTCGTATTAAATAGTTGATCATGATCTCACCTGTTTCCTCACCTGAGGTCTGATGGCTGAAGGTAAACAGCTGCACTTTTCCTGTTTTAGTATCAGTCACTTCACACTTCAGTATTTTATGACGTGATGAGTTAAAGTAATGATTCTCCAGAATAGACACAGTGGTGGAGCAGTCAGTCTGTGAAGTCACTATTTGTTTGTTCTCTTTGTCCTCAGCTTGACCTTTAAGCAGCCACTTCACTGTGTGATGACACTCTGCATATGTCACCACAGAGCAGCTTAACTTCACCTTATCAGTGTCCTTATGTTCAGTCACTGGTGAACATAATGTAATAATGTGAGACACAAAAAGTGCATTAGGACAGATATATTAATCACTTTAACTAATTATTATTTAAATGTTATGAATATGATTAAAGTTTTTTGTTCCAAGAAGAGTTTGCGCTAAAACTATTTTGATGTAAATACTCACAGGTAATAACAGAGATCAACCTGAGACTGATGAACCAGAGTGTGTTTAGATGGTGTTTCCTCGACTTTGTATTGTTGACAGGAATAAAAACCAACATCCTCAACTGTGAGCTTCTTTATAAGCAGAGAACAGTTCGCTGTAACACTCAGTCTGTCTGATTTAGTTTTGGCTTCTTCACCAATCTGTCCAAGTCTGATCAGCTCTACTGTTTGTTGGTTTCTTGGAGTAAAGGTCCACGTAGTACCATCACAGTTATTCTGGTCATCTATCACATTTAGACAAATCAGAGTGACGTCATCTCCAACTTTCATAAACATGGATGTTTCATTTACAGATACTGTTGAGAAGATTAAATAGAAAAAAAGACAAATAAATTAGAGTTCAGCAGCTTTTACAGTCAGAGTGAAGATCATTTTAGGCACAAGTTTATAAACAGAGCATGCTCAGCTGTCTTATTTACTGTAAAGGTTATTGACTGTAACGATACTGACAATATTTAGTTTTGTTGCTATTAAAATGTTTCCTGTATTCTTACCTGCAATCTGAATCATCAGCATCAGACATAAAAACATTTGAATCCATCTGAATTCATCCATCGTGCTTCTCTGTCTCACTTCTTTCTTGTTCTCGATCTCGACTGTCACAGTCTCTGAGCTGATGACTCTTTAAGACTGTTTGTACTTCCTGTTATTTGTCAGTCGTCACATCCTCACCACAACTTTAGTAATTATCAGTTCTTTCCCTTTTTTGTTGATGTTCATGTTTCATAGAGGGTTCATCAGCTATTTACATCTCTGAAATTCATGAATGCATTTTTTATAAAGAAAAACTATTCTAAAGAGAAATGATAAGAAGACTCAGCAGGTGCACATTGTGTTCATTTGTGACAATGACGTGTTTGACACCATGAAAATAAAAAGAAGACTGAGGACGATGAATGTGTGAAGATTGTTAGTAAAGATAAATGTTTCCATCCTCTTTCTTTTAACAGAGCATGTTAGAAAACAGACAGCACATAAGAACAAACAGTCGAAGCATCAAACTCCTACATGCAGGCTGATGTCTAAGAGATGAAGATATCCAACTGCAGCTTTAGAAAATACAGCAGATAAGATATTTTAGTGGACTGAGACCCTCCTCTTCCTCATTGTTAACATGAAGCAATTTCTTTCTGAGAAAAAGTGTTTCTGTGAGAGTGAGGGAACTGCAGCAGCAGCAGAGCTCTGGATGTTTGACTCTGTAATGATGATCAGATAAACATCAGAAACACAAATGATTAAAACACTGATGAAGCCTCTGAGCCTCTCTCTCCACCCAACTATCTGTTCTCTCACTTCAAATATCAATTTATTTCTTAAGTTACAGTTAAAAAATGTACAGAAACATGAAGTATTTATTGTCACATGTATGTTAGAGATCAGAAAGGAGGGCCTGAATGCACAGAAACAGTCTGTATCTGTGGTTTCTTGGTGGATGTAAAAGAAATTGTCTTCAAGCAGAAGGAAAAGGCTCAAACACGTTGTGAAGAAATGTGCAACAAACAAAAAAAAAGCTTGAAAAGTTCAGAGAAAATGAGTGGAACTCGAGATCAGATAGATTGAGGAGAGCTGACTGAAAACTGCCCATTTTCATTTCCTACATCTTTGACTCGTCTCCTTCCATCTAAACTCCTCCAACTAAGGATGGAAATGTAAGTTGGAGGGGTGAGAAAGAGACACAAGTAGAAAGAAGTTGAGGCAACAAGTGTTTAATGAAATGAAACATCCTTTGCTTTGGAGCCTCAGTTTGAAGTGATGTCAATTAAATATGAAGTTTGACTGAAATGAATTTTTACCCTGAAAGTAAAAACTGAGTCAGAGGAGGAACAAAACGAGAAGGAACAAATTATGGAAATGAGAAAAGTCTTGGAAGAAGGTGATGTAGGTGTGATTAACAGAACTGAACTGTGACAATTATTAATTTGTTCTGCAGTACAATTTCACCTGCAACAAAGAATAAAAATGAATAAAAAATGTTTTTTATTCAGATGAATGAAATTCAATAACACAACATAAAACATGATCTCACCTGTTTCCATACCTGAGGGCTGAATGTGTCAGTTTCAGTTACTATGGTGACATTTTGGAACACTGTGTGATCACACTCTGCACATGTCAACACGGAGCAGATTAAAATCAGCTTGTATGGTCAGTCACTGGTGAACATAATGATATATTGTAAGATAACCACAGACAAATTAGTCATGTTATCTTAATCAGTTTCATTGTGATTCCTGTTTTTGTTCCAAGAAGAGTTTGAGCTAAAAAAAAAAATCCTGTTTTAAATGCTCACAGGTAATAACAGAGTTAAACCAGAGTGTGAGTTCAGGTTTCTATTTGACTTTGTATTGTTGATAGCAACAAAGACCAACATCATCGACTGTGAGCTTCTTTATAAGCAGAGAACAGTTCGCTGTAACACTCAGTCTGTCTGATTTGGTTTTGGCTTCTTCACCAATCTGTCCAAGTGTGATCAGCTCTAATGTTTCTTTGTTGGAGTAAAGGTCCACTAAGTACCATCACAGTTATTCTGCTCATCTGTCACATTTACATAAAGCAGAGTGACATCATCTCCAACTTTCATAAAAATTGATTTTTCATTTTCAGATACTGTTGAGAAGATTGAAGAAACTTTTAGAAACAACCTTATAAACATGTCCAATGCTCCTCTAAAACATGCATGATCTGCTTTTTCATTAATTTGCAGTTAAGTGATTGTAATATTGATAACATTTAGTTTTCCTGTCATTAAAATGTTTCCTGTAGCCTGAGCACTAGTTTAGCTCACAAGCAGTGTTGGGACTAACGCGTTATTAAGTAACGCGTTACAGTAACTACGTTATTATTGTGGTAACGAGCACGGTAACTAGTTATTATGCTAAAATCAGGAACGCGTTAGTCGTTACTGGGATTTAGATAGGCTCGTTATTCGTTACTTCATGTGGTGGCTATCTCGGAGCTTCCACAGTTTCAGTAACATTAACAAGTGGTGGAGGTCAGCAGGTGGATGAGAGAAAGTGGAGGCAAGAGGAGAGACCCGAAGCGGCCGCCGGTCCGCGTGTCAGGTGAACTGAACTTCAGGTAAGAAGTTATGACCTGCAGTCTATCTGGGTCAGATATAAACCAAGTTTAGGTGGAGTTTATTTTCGGTATGCTGACTTTTTCGTACTGCGTGCTAGCTAGCATGACGGAGTTTCTATACAGCTGGGTGGGTGCTATGTTACTGATGTTGAACTTTATTTTGTTCATAAGATTAATTATTAGAGTTGCCAACCGTGCCTAAAAAAACGGAATCGTCTCTCATATTCAGAGAAAACATTATGCGTTTCGTATTGAACTGAGAAGGAACACAGTTTGTCCCGGACTTCAGCTACAATGAAAAAGACACAAAGCTGGAGTTATTCTGTCAGTACGCTGTCAGCTGCCTCTTCTCTCATTCTCCCCCCTCCCTCTCCTGTTTCTACTTCAATCATGAAACTGATCAATGATCAGCTGATCGGCTTTTCTGTCTTGTTTGATTATCGCCCACTTTGCGCCAGAAAGAGGAAACCAGCGGGTGTCGCGTTAAACAAGAGCAGCACGTTTAAGCTTGATCAGCTGTTATTAGAATTTATTTAATATTAATTTCTAGTATCAGCTGATGTTTGCTGGAGCCACAGCTGTAAAAGCTGCTGGTCATGATATTGGTTTGGATATGTGGTGAGAGGGAAACATGAAGATGAAACCAGGAGATGTCCTTACTGAATCATCAGAGCTGAACAGCTGATGGAGAAACAGGTTTACCTTTTAGGTCACATGAATGAGTTGAAGTTATGAACTGTTTCTGAGAGACAAATAACACCAGGATCCTTTTCTATGTGGCTGACAGCTGGTAACTGTGCAGGGGCGGGTCTAGCAAAGTGATGCCAGGGGGCCAGGTAGGGCATTAACAGGGAGAGGGGGGCACAAAGAAATACTTTTCATTCTTATTCTCATTTAAAATATCTAGCTTTTAATAAATAATTATCCGAGTCTTACAACAAACAATTGATAGATTGATATATACCATCAAGACAGTGTACATCACTGTCACAACAGTGTTTATTTTCATTCAAAGGCTTTATGATTTTTCCTATAATGGCGGGCGGTCTCTAGTCAAAATGCCCGGGTCGATTTTTTTGTCCCAGTTCAGCCCTGGATGCAGCTCATCTGCAGTCTGGTGTTACCTACATCTTCCTATTCAGAAGGCAGAATTTCTGAGTTCTGAGTACAATCAAAAAGCACCACGACTGCAGTTTTTTGTGTTGGATGTAAAAGCGCACATGACGCCTGTGACGTGAGGCTAGAATCATGGCCGGCAGTCGGCGATGGTCCAGGCGTGGGATTTCTCTCATGGAAGTATGCACATTATTTTTTCCTTTCTATTGGTAGGTGGCACAGTGCACTTGTGGCAAGTAAGCAAGCTAGAAGACTGGCAGTCTGGCTGGGTATCCAGTTACGGAAGCAACACATTAACAAGAGAAGTCTGAGTAAAACCAAAGTTACTTTCCCTAGTAACTAGTTACTTTTAAAGTAACGAGTAACTTGAAGTAACTGAGTTACTTTTGATGGAAGTAACTAGTAATGTAACTAAGTTACTAATTTAAAGTAACTTACCCAACACTGCTCACAAGCTAAGCAGGTGACATTATGCCACAAAGTCAAATGCAGCAGCCTGACAGTTAGCTGCGTGTCTTCCCCCACTTTTTCTCTCTCTCCCTGCTTTCCTATCCTCTCTTCACCACACTAAATAATAAAGACATCTATAAAGATGCAACATAAATCAGACATAAAAACATTTGAATCCATCTGAATTCATCCATTTTGCTTCTCTGTCTCACGCCTTTCTTCTTCTTGACTGTCAGTCTCTCAAATGATGACTCTTTAAGACTATTTGTGATTAGTGAGACGTCACTTCCTAATTACAACTTCAGCAAACTTTAGTAAGTTGTCTCTTTTGCTCATGTACATCATTTTTCACATTTTTGATATTCAGCATTTTTTATCCGTGGTATTACAATTTTTTGTAGGAGAAATTACGCATTATGGTTGACACTGGGTCCACTCATGTGGCATATTTGTGACAATGACAACATGGACATAAAAGATGACTAAGGAAATTGAATGTGTGAAGATCATCAGTTAAGATAAATGTTTCCAATAAATGCAGCACACTTTTCTTTACATATCACAAAACAGACAGCACAAAACAACATGTACTTGCAAGGTCAAACTCCTCAACCACCACAACATGTCCTCTTTATGTCTGAGAGATTGCCTAATTATAGAGTTGCAGCTATAGGAAAATACAGCATACAAGTCTGAAACCACATGGTCATCACTGTTCATCTAATAATGGCATTTTAGGAGGGTTTTATTTTTAGTAAGAATGTGGCCACAGCAGCAGAGCTCTGGAGGTGTTAGTCTAATAACCACAACCAGATAAAATCAGAAACACACATGGTCAACACCCTGAGACGACTGAATTAAAGTGAGTGTTATGTGAAGGTATTTTACTGCTGTAAACGAAAACATTGCAAACAGTGACACATGCAGGAAGGAACATGAAAAGAGATATTTGTTCCCGAGAATGACCAGCCAAAAGAAATGAACTCAGGAGGCGGAAATTCCTCAGAAAAACACAGAGTAGTGGGACAGACAGAGGTCATTGATAGAGAGTGTGCAGGGTGTGGTCTCTGGCTCCGCTGCAGTGGAGGGTTGGTGCCAGGGAGACTGAGGGTCAGGTGGAGTTGATTCCACTAATGAATGCTCCTGTTTTACAGTGACGCTGAGGACCAGCGAGGAGGTGTGTGTGCATGCAGAGACAGAGCAGTTAAGATGGCGATAAGGAAGCTCTGGGGCTGAGCTGCTGTAAAGAAAGCACTGAGTTTGGTAACAAGCTGTAAAATAAACAGTTCAACTGGAATTGAACGTGGTGTTCAGAGTGGTTCCGAAACCCAGCCACCATGTCTGACCCCCAGCCTGCACCATCAGCACAGCCGCTCCAGCTGCTGGCAGAGATGGCGGCCATTCACCAGGAGCAGGCGGCGGTTCATCATGAGCAGCTGGACAGACTGCAGGACCAAGCCGAGCAGTAGATGCGCGTGTTAGAGAGGCTGGTCGAGACTGCCATGTCTCACCACTAGATTTGTAGTCAAGACCGCCTAAACCAAGACCAAGACAGACTGAGTCAAGACCAAGACAAAGTTGAGGTGAGACCAAGACCGAGACCGAGACAAAAAAGTCTTTAAACTGCAGCCAGATGCTGCTTCGTTTACGGCTGTCAGGCATATTTATGTGTTTTTGCGATGCACTTGCACAGCCCTCCTCACCGCTGTCTACTGTCTCACTCACAGTAGAGAGGACAGACGCACGCTCTACTTGACCGTCTCACCCTCTCTATTTTTCACATAATGATATTATCCTATATCCTCGGATGTGATTGGCCACAATATGGAGGGATTGGAGCATAGCTGAGCCACTGTGTGAGAGCTGAGCAGTGAAAGGAAATTAAGTGAGGAGCCTGCTCTCGCTCAATGGGAGTCGACTCTTCTGATTCACTACAAAGCACTCTCTAAGCACGGCTCTTAGAGCTGAAGCTTTTGCGCATGACACGTTATCGAACGTTACGTTGTGTGTCATGGATACTGTTGACTCCAAATCTCCCGACCACTATGTCGATCTGAGACAGCAAGACCGAGGATCCGAGACCAAGACAAGACCAAGACCAAAGTCCGTCGAGACCAAGACAAGACCAAGACCACGTAAAAGTGGTCTCGAGACCGTATCGAGACCAAGACCGGTCTCAAGACATCCAACTCTACTTACCACCCTCCCCTGCTGGCGGTGTTGCTGCATCAGATAGGGGAGGGCGACGACTCCCGAGCCGCGCATGCTGACAAAAGATCGTGTTGGAGCAGTTCATTGAGGGCCTGCTGGGGGTAACAGCATAGCTCCACTAACATCAGCACAAGAACTGCACACCAGGAGCTTCAAGGTGTGGCTTTCCATGGCTGATCAGCTCCTCTAATTGTAATGTGCAGCAAAGACGGAGTTGGCCAAACAGGTGGCTCACTACATGTACAAAAACATTAAAAAGGGTTTCATCTGTATGGACATGTCTGAGTTTCAGGAAAACACAGGGTGGCAAAGTTCATTGGCTCTCCACCAGGATATGTGGGACATAAAGAAGAGGGTCAGCTGGCCAGCTGTTGACGGCATGTCCCAACGGCGTTGTCTTGTTTGATGAAGTGGATAAGGCCCTACCTGATGTCCTCACCATCATACTGCAGCTCTTTGATGAGGGTCGTTTTACATACAGTAAAGGAAAGAATTGAATGCAAAAACGCCATCTTCATCATTGAAGTTGAATGTCGCAAGTGACGACATAGCCCAGTATACATTGCAGCTCTGCCAGGAAGCTAAGCAGGTCAACTGCAGCAAGCTGGCTGATAACCTTGAGGACATACAGAAAAGCAATGACAATCTCCAGACAGTTTAAAGAAACTGTGATTCAACCAGTCCTGAATGGTCATTTCTGGAGTTTCTGGGCCGTATCAAGAAATTGGCTACTTCCTGCCATTCTGTCACTCAGAGCTGCTGCAGCTGGTCAGCAAAAAGCTCAACTTCTGGGCCAAAAAGGTGAAAGGGCGGCATGATATCACTCTTCAATGGGATCACTCAGTACTGGACCTGTTAACAGGTGGATACCAACGCTAACGCTAACTGCTCCCAAAACCTGTCATAGCTGTACCTCTGTCTGTGAAGCTGGATATAAGAACTAAGTGTTTAGCGCCATCTTCTATCAGTACAGAACATGACATTACCTGATTGGTTCGTTGCGGTCAATAGATTTACATTAGTTTATGTTAGCTAACTAATATCAGAACAAATAACTGAGTGGAATGTAAGGATACCAAAACTAAAAATCAGTTTAAGGTGACCACTTTTGTGCTGTCTCTGGCTACAACAATGGGTTTTGTTAAGAAATCGAGGATATGCTGTCCACTTTCACTCTGTCACTTTAGCATAATAGGTTCTTTGTTGTTTGGCTGGCTTTGTTGTTTTTTTTCTTTATCTGGCCAAGTGTAGCGAACAGCGCAGTCAGCTGATGTGATCAGTGCTATTTTATGCAGTTAAATAACCTTTTTCCCCAAGAACATCCAACCACTTTACGACATAACAGCTTACTACATGTACATTACACCACAAACATAACTAGATTTCTTACCAACGCACGATCGGGAATCCCATCAGCATGTCCGCAGGGAAAATAGGTTGATGTGTATGAAGGAAAAAAAATGCCTGGAGTTTTATTTTATTTTTTTGTGGTGTTGTTAACAGTTTGTTGTGCTTAGAAAAGAGATTATTTTATTGCATAAAATAGTGCTCATCGCATTTTGTGAACATTTGTTTAGCCAGATTGCGTGCCTCTAGCTTTTGGGTCTGGTAAATCAAACACTCTGCTCCACACTGTTCTCATTTATAAAACTTCCCCATGTCAGTGCAGCTAGCCAAACAATAAAGACTCACTGACAGTTAAAGAGACAAAGTGAAAGTGGACAGCATATCCTCGGTTTCTTAACATAAAACTTATTGTTGCAGCCAGGGACAAAAGAAAATTGATTCTCTGAGACTGATTTTTAGTTTTATTATCCTTATATGATCTGATTATCCTTATATTCACCCCAAACGTCCCCGGTCAAGGACAAAATGGGAAGCTCTTGATCGCCCAAGAAGAGCAAAACAAATGATGGGCGAACACTTCCAAGAGACCCTTAACCAGCCAGAGCCCACCAAGACGTACAATTTCGAGGCGGAGGATTCCCAAGATGAACTTGGGGTCAATACTAGCAGAATCACCATCGAGGAAGTGAAGATCGCGATCAAGAGCCTTAAGAACAACAAAGCGGCCGCCCTAGATGAAATACCAGCAGAGCTCCTGAAACACGGCGGCCAAGTCATGGTGGAAGAACTGACGACCCTGTTCAACAAGTGCTGGCAAAGTGGCACAGTGCCGAAGACTGGCGGAAGGGCGCCATAGTCAAGCTACCAAAGAAGGGCAACACCTCTGAGTGCACCAACTGGAGAGGCATCACCCTCCTCTCTGTGCCTGGCAAGGCATTCTGTACCGTCCTCCTTCGACGACTGAGGAGTTCTCTCGACCAACGTCTACGAGAGGAGCAAGCTGGGTTCCGCATAGGCCGATCATGCACGGAACAGATTTTCGTCTTAAGAAACATCATCGAACAGTGCGTCGAGTACCGGCAACAACTCGCCATCAATTTCGTCGACTTCAAGAAGGCCTTCGATAGCATCCACCGCGATTCTCTTTGGCAGATCCTTCGCTTGTATGGTGTCCCTACCATCTTCATTAACATCTTCAAGGACCTGTACTTGCGATCATGCTGTTGCGTTAAGACAGGAAATGGCCACACCGACTTCTTGAAATCACCACCGGCGTCAGGCAGGGCTGCATCCTGTCACCTCTACTTTTCTCATTGCCCTCGACTACATCATGCGGCGAACCGGTGCGCGTGACAGGAGCTGGCATCCATTGGTCTGATCAAGACCATCTTGGCGACCTCGATTTCACTGACAATAATATCGCTTACTTGAGGAAGACGAGCTGAAGTTACAGCAAGGAACGACCGATCTAAGAAGAGAAGCTGGCAAGATTGGCCTGAGGATCAGCTCTGAAAAGTCAAAGATCATGCATGTCAGCTCCAAGGACCCACGACGAGGGATTTACATCGGGACACAGCAGCTAGAAGAAGTGGAAAAATTCACCTACCTCGGTAGCGTGATTTCCCACGACGGTGATGCGGAGGTGGATGTCAAATGCCGCATTGGAAAGGCAGCTGCAGTATTTCGGAGGATGAACAAGATCTGGTCCTCCCCGACCATCTCCCTCAAGATCAAACTCCGCTTGTTTAATTCAATCGTGATCCCAACCGCCATTTATGCCAGCGAGACTTGGAAGGTGTCGGCCTGCATCAACACCAAGCTCGACGTCTTTCAGCAGCGATGTCTTCGTCGGATTCTGAGGATCCGCTACACCGACCACATCACCAACGAGGAGATCCTGTGAAGGAGTGGCACAGTCAAACTTCACAACATCGTTGCACGCAAAAGGCTCCGACTGGCCGGCCATATCCTCCGCATGGATGACGCACAGATTCCAAAAACAGCGATGCGCTGGCAACCCCTAGGCGTTAAAAGACCACGAGGACATCCCCGCAACACCTGGCGAAGGTCATTCCATCAAGACCTAAAGACATCGAATATATCGTTGGAAGAAGCTGAAACCCGGGCACAAGATCGAGCCTGGTGGCGTTCGTTTGCCGCCCGATATGCCACATAAAGCATGGGAGGATCTAAGTCTAAGTCTAAGTATATTCACCCCAGTTATTGATTCTGTTACTCGTTAGCTAACATATTCTAATGTAAGTTAATTGACCGCAGCGAACCAACCAGGTGACGTTAAGATAAGATAAGATAAGATAAGATAAGATAAGATAAGATAAGATAAGATAAGATAAGATTATACCTTTATTAGTCCCACAAGGGGTATGGGGTTCCATAATGACAGAAGATGGATCTAAACATGCTTTTAAAACTTTAAGCACTTATTTGTTAAATCCAACTTCACAGACAGAGTTACATCTGTGAGTCTTTGAGAGCAGGGCTCAATGGTGTTAATTTGCCTCAATACATTTAGTGTTTCATTTCCACTTTAAGTCAGGAGTTATGTCAGATCTTTAGAGTTAGTTAATGTTAACTTTAAAATAATTATCATAGTTGTTACTTGAGCAGATTGTTTATCTAAGATATTAATCAATGAATTGATTAAAGACAGACATTAATTTAATGTATTCAGCCCACTGAAGTGTGTTAAATTGATTATTTTATTGAAATATATGTCATGTAGTATCTCTTTTGCATCAATCGTCATAGCCCAGATTTTGTGAGGGACCCATCTACATTCCACTAAGGTGCTTATATTCACAGGGTAATGGTAAAGTGGACACAATATAAGAGTTCCACTATAGGTTTAATTCATGGTTTTGTCATGTGAACTAACACACTTTTTATGCAGTATACATTTTAAGTATGGATTACATTTTCAAATAATCAGTCATTTAAAATTCCACGGACTAAAATAGTCACATTTTGAATTTATGTGTGTATTTGTGTGTTTGAGTGAGAGAGAAAGAATACAAGATGCTGCTTGCTTCAGTAAAACGTGGTGATAATGACCCCTAATTCATCTGACCTGAGGCCTTTCACAGAGTAGTTATGCCTGTGGGCACCCGCTCTGTGGGCTGCATCAGTAAACTGAACTCAGCTTTACTCAAAATGTATTCAATCTTTTATAAGCCAATTGGTGCTACCCTCCAAAATAGTCTGAGTTTATCATGTGGCCCCTTGTGAAAATGAATACTGTAAAGCTGTAGTGTTTTGCCTTTTACAGTCGTGTGAGCAAAGCAGGATAAAGGGTCCAGAGATAGTGAAAGTATATTTAGGTATTTTATAGATAAATGTAAAAACAGAAATATTGTAAATAAGCTGTGAGTTATATGACTACAGTAAACAACCTGGCAAGAAGTAGAACTAGAGCACAGGTGTATATATACACATGAGAACAGCTGAGAGTAATGGGAGGAGGTGAGGTTGGTGTGATGCAAAATGAAAGACTGGTGACCTCTAGTGGAATGAAGGGGAGCGACAGGAAACGATCTGTAAACTAAAGCTCATTCCACGGGCACTATACGACATTGTTCACAGCTTAAAAGATCAACCTGGTTCCATAAACACCAGAAAGCTAATCATAGCTATTGTGGTGACAGTAAGTAGAATTACACAATAAAAGACACATGGTTTTATTGTTTTGGCTGGTTGTTGAAATGAATTCAGATATTGGCAGCACAAATTATCTCCCTTCAATAAAGAAAAGCATTATACAAATGGATTTTTTTTATTGTTATTTAGTCACTAATATTAAATGCAGTCAAGAAGACAACTATATGCCATGGATTAGTTGGTTTTAGGACCCAAATACAGAAGTAAACCAAAGTGAGCTTTTGTATTTGGCTGAATATGTTCAATAAGTCCAAAAAAAGACAAACAGTCACAAACCAACATCCAAACTACAGGGAAACCACTAAGGCTTAGATAACAAGTGAGAGACAGCTGGCCAGAGACAAAGAGAAAACGAAGACAGGACTATAACTGATGAATGATGATGATTCGGAGGGGATGAATGTAATTACACACAGGTGAAAACATTTAGGGCAGAGCAGAAGATCCCAGCAGAAAGAAGCAATTAACACAGAGAATTAAAGTCACCTTCAAATGAAAACAGGAAAGACAACTAAAACTAGAAATCCCACTAAACATGATAAGAGAAAGGGTACAAGTACGTAAATGAGACATGAAGTAAAAACACACAAAAAAAATACTCCAAATAGGCACCAAAACTCAATAAAAACTAAACACCAACCAGAACTCAAATAATACAACAAAACTAAAGCTCAGCATCACCAGAATGCTAAAGACATCAAAACAGGAATCCAAACCTCAAATACAACATAAACCCAGAGGATGATGACGCTCAACGCTGCAGGCCAGCTGCCATCTTTTCTCAGGTTATTTTACTGGCTTAAACTGAAACAACAAACAGATTTGTAATGAAAATGTAACCCCCATATGTTTCTGATTACTAACAACATTAATGTCTATATAAAGTTTTTGTGGTTAGATAGAAAGACACTGGTCTGGTTTCATACAACAAAAGTTTACCATGTACTGAGAGACAAAGCTTATATTGAGAAACTATCTTGTATCTGGTGTAATAGCTGTATGTTTTCCATCCACCCAGTCTTGTCTTCATTTCATAACCTTGTGAAAATAAACCAGGCATCAACTATATTTTCATTACAAAAATGCAAAAATACATTTTTGATATATTTATAGACAAAAGAAAACAGCATTCTTCTATAGGACAATAATACAGCCGGCACTCTCACAGTAACAGGTGTTTCTTTTTTAGACATATTAAGTTAAACAGTCTGTTGCACATCTCTGTGTCACATTTAGGCAATCTAACAGGAATATTTTAAACCATTTAGCATATTGCTAACACATTTCTCCATGAGAAATCAAAACAAAAATAGTCTTTGAAGTCCTTTTTGTATAATATTTGAACTATATGGCTGGAAAACTGACAGCAGAGTACATGTTGCCGGGATGAGCAGTGGCTGCAGCAGAAGAGGAAGGAGCCTTCACAGTGCTGTATGCATCATCTTTGTTAACACAGATGGTCCGAGTAAATACAGATTGTAGTTTTTTAAATCATGATTTCATTTAGTTTGGGAAAAAAGCTCTCCAACTTTACCTCATGTGAAAAAGTAATTTCTTTCTAAACCTAATAAGTGTTTTTGTCATCTAGCAAGAACTGCAATCAAGCATTTGCAATAACTGGTGATGAGTGTTTTACAGCGCTGTGGAGGAAATTTGGTCCACTCTTCTTTGCAGAATTGTTTTAATTCGGCCACTTTGGAGGGTTTTCCAGCATAGGCTGAGTTTTTTAGGTCATGCTAAATCATCTCAATCTGATTCCAGTCTGCACTTTGACCAGGTCAAAACCTCCATGTTGTTTTTTGAGCCATTCAGAGATGATCTTGCTGCTGTGTTTTGCATTATTGTCCTGGTGCACTTGAGCTTCAGGGCACATTAAATGAGACAAGTGAGGCCTTCAGGTTTTCCGCATTTTCTGGATTAAGGCCCTCATCGTGGTTCGATTCCCAAAGCATTTGAAATGCCTTTGTAACCCTTTCCAGACTGATAGAGTTCAGTGTTTCTTAGCTGTTTCTTTAGATGTCCACGATGTTGCTTTCTGAGATCTTTTAGTCAACTTCACTTTGTCAGACACGTTCTAGTTAAGTGATTTCTTGACTAAAATATTCCGGCCTGGGTGTTGCTCATGAAGTCATCTCTATAAAAAAATGTGATTAATCACTGTTGATTGTTGATTTAACACATTGGTGTAATTACTTTTTACATAGAGACAGAGGTTTGGACAGCTGTTTCCCTTTCTTTGTATTTTATTTGTATTTATTCAGGTTATCTTTGAAATATCTCAGTGTGACACTGATACTGAGTGTGGTAGGTTTTGAAAACAGCATCAGCACAGTACACAGCAAAGGGGAAAGGAACAATTGTTCCTTTCAAATTTTATACAAAACATCCAATCACCTCGTAGGTTTCACTCTGTACTCACCACAGCGAGGACAGCATACAAGATGAAGATGTTGGCTATGGTGGGATTGCTGAGGTTCACGGCTGGCCTGAAGGTGTGTAGGTCAAAGGCAGCCTGCAAGGAGTCGTGTGTTGGACCACTGTGGCCATTTTTAAAAGACAGTATACTGTAACATACAGACACTGACCACAGAGAAAATGTATTTAACGTAAACAACAAAGCACAAAAAGAAGAAAAAGAAACTTTGCTTTTGAGCTATTGTCCAGACACAAAAAAAATGTAATTTCTTTTGTGCTCGTGTCCACCTGGATTTTTATCATTTTAACATTTTTCTCTCTCTCTCATTTGACACTGAACTGGTCGTTTCACTACCTGCAAAAGGTAGTTTTATGATTATTGTGTTGGCGGTCTGTTGCTTTCCAATGCCTTTCTATTAGTGAATATTAAAGGAGAATTACACCAGTTTCAGGAATTCAAACCAAAGTCAGTCAGTCCTCTTTGAATATACACCACTTTTCCTTAAACGTCTCATACAGACATCACTGACATTTGTTTTTCATGGTGGTACACAACCACTAGAAATGACTGGAACTCAATCTGAATTCCTCAAAATGGTCGTCAATCTCCTTTAAAGGGTTTAAACATGTGAACCTCAGAAATGTATCTGTACAAAATATTGCTGATAATCTTTCCATTGCACATAGTTTACTTTGCATTTACATGCAATATTTTAATTTTGTGGGGAAATCTGTTTTATTGTGTTAATATTATAATTATTGAGTAAAATGTAAATATTCCATTCCGACAAACTGGCCGCTCGACATTTATATAAAAATCTCCCGAGCTTATGGATTAAGATGATATTAATGAGCAGCAGACTTTTAATAAACTATATTTGTTACACTTCTATTGTGAATAAAAATCTTTTAATATGTGGTTTCTTTGGATTTGTACTGTGTTATTTTAATTTACAGACCTGTTATGCAATTTATTGAATTTGTTTATTGAATTTAAAACTGTCCTAAAAATTTGTCTGGGCTGCGAACATAAAGTACTTTCAGATTTAGAGTTCTAAACTTGTCTTTTCAGAATAAGAGCATGGTATTAATGCATTTATTGGGATACTTATTTAGATGGATCCACGCTTTCAAACTTTTTACATCAAATTATGGCCCTACAATCAGTTGCAGCAGAAATTGAATCTCACTAGAACAGGCAACATTTATTTAGGCTTCTGTCCAATTTTCGTGAGCCTGTGTGAACTGTGTAAATTGTAGCTTCTGTTTCCTGTTCTTGGCTGACAGGAGTGCCACCCAGTGTGGTCTTCTAGCCCATCTGCTTCAAGGTTTTGTGCATTCGTACATGCTCCTCAGCGTACCTAGAGTGTAACAAGTGGTTATTTATTGCCTTCCTATCATCTTGAAGCAGTCTGGCCATTCTCTGATGTCATCAAAGCATTATCACCCACTCTGTTTCCTCTTTTTCAGACCATACTTCTCTAAACTGTAGACATAGTTGTGTGGCAAAGTCGCAGCAGTTCAGCAGTTTCTGAAATACTCGGACCAGCCCAACACCACCAACAACCGTCCCACGTTCAATCATTTAAACCAACTTTCTTCCTGTTCCTCATGCTCCATTTGAGGTGTCTACATGTCTAAATGCTTTGAGTTGCAGACATATGGTTGGCTGACTAGGTGTTTGTCTGAAGGATCAGTTCAACTGGTATACCTAATAAAGTGGCTGTTATATTTGAGTCAGATTCACACACTGCTTATAACAGGTATACCACGCTGACATCACCCATGGGCTTTTGGACTTTGCGTTTTGAAGCTTCAACTTTACTGTTTTGTCGCCACAATGCTGGTGACTATATGTGGAAGAAATTTACGTTACTGTTATCTACTGTGGTTACACATATCTGCTAATTATTAGACTAATAAAATGCTGGAATTTGACTCAATGAAAAAAACTCACACAAAATTCTCAAACTTTCTTTAGGAGGACCCCAGCACGCCTGCTTAAAGAAAAGTAAGTGTGCTGATGTGGATGCTTGCAGCGACTGCTGTATAGAGGCCATCCTGCTACACATGAAACACATCAGTGTCATAATTGTTAGTTTAGTCACGTGTTTGTTTATTATCCTTATTCTTTTATCTGGGACTCTTTGCAAACATCTCAGAGAGAGGAGACACCAGCATCTGAACAGAGACTCAAACCAGCAACCTGCAGGTCCCTGCTTGGCTGCTCCAGTTTTCTCCTCACTCATGTTGCCCACCAGTGATTTCTAGCTGGCCACCCACACAGCAGGCTAGAATATGCGCTGAGCCTCAGCACCATGGTTGCAATACTTGGACATGTTTTCTTTATTAAATAATGAACCAGACCCCAAAAGTGAACAGCTGTTATTGCTAGGCAACGGGAGCAGCATTTGGTGATGCAGCACCTGACATTCCTGACCATGTGGGCGGAGCATGCATGAGATGGAATGTTTAGTAGAACTGTGCAACACAAGCACTTAGTTACAGCATTTTTCATTTTATCCAGACACAGCTAGAGACACATCTACAGCAGCATCTCTGTGCAGGACAAACCACAGTTGAAGATAAAAAACCATCGAAAACTTCACTTCACTTCTCTACAATAAGTTGGTTCCTTTCTTTAAAAGGCCAAAATGAATCAAGGGAGATCGAGAAGAGGATATGTGAGTGCTTCACCATACAGTACAGTGAAGTCGACGAGCCTTCAAGAAGAATTTCAAATAATACAGGCTGAAAATGTCAAATTAAAAGAAGAGGCAGAAAAATCAAGAGGAGAAGCTAAATATTCAAAGTTTGAAACTGAAGTAGTATTGAAGGAATTACTGCATGTGGGTCTAAAACTTAAAGGAGAGAAATGGGAAAACAACAGGCAGAAAATGAGAATGAAAACATGAAGAAAGAACTGTTGGAAGCTGAAAATGCATTGGAGGAAGAGAAACCACAGCAGAAGAAGCCAAAAATAAATATCAAACTGCAAAGAAGGAGGCAGAAAATGTGATGCAGGAATTACAGGAGGTGCAGGAAGCTTTTGAAGAGGAAAAAGGAAAATGCAGTCGGCAACACAAGAAGCTGAAAATGCAATGGCTGAAGCTGAAATACTGAGGAAGGAATTAGTGAATTTAAAGCAACAACTTGAAGAGGAGAAAAAAACGTAAACATGAGGCAGAAAATGAGATTGGAAATATGAAGAAAGATTTGTTGGAAACCCAAAAAGTGTTGGAGGAAGAGAAAATTAAAATACAGGAAGCAAAGAAAGAAATGGAAAATACAAAGAGTTACACTCAAAACATTAAGAAGAAGTTGCTGGAAACACAGGAAGCACTTGAAAAGAGACACATGGAAAATGGGAGGCAAAACAGGAAAGTGAGACTCTGAAGAAAGAACTGATGAAAGTGCGAGAAGAAGTTGCAGAAGAGAAAATTGAGGTGAAGGTACTCAAGAAAGAAATGACAGGCTCTCCGGTGACCAAAAAAGACTGCAAGGATGCACTTAAAGAAATAAAAAAGCAGAAAAAGGAAGCTAAAGAGCTCCTCAAACAGAAAGTGAAACTGGCCAAACAGCAGCTGAAAGAAAAATTTGAAGACGCCGAGGAGCAGCTCAAGAAAACCTTGAAGGAGCTGAAGACAAAAGAAAAGAAAGCGGAGAACAGGAGGGGATTCTGGAGCAGACTGCTGAGAAAAAACTGACCCAGCAGCGTCAAGTTTAAGGAGATCAATAGTTTCTTCCTCCTTCCCCCTGTCTCCACCTTTCTTTCACCCCATCCTTCTTCTTCTCTCTCTGTCTCGCTCATCTTCTCTACCCTCACCTCTCACCTTTAACCCACTTCCTCCTAAAAATCCCCCCAAACTTTACTTGGGATGTTTGTGTCTTTTTTTTAAAACTCTATTCTGAATACATCTACTGAAATACACAAATAAAATTGCCATAACTTGACCTCATGTTGCCTGCTTCTTTTCTTGTGTGTCTGTGGATGTAAAACAGTAACACACTTTCTGCTCTGTGTGTCTTTAATTGTAAATAAATGCAATATATCTTCATTTTAAAATGCAGTGCAAAAAACTTCTGCTGTAAATCTTTTTTTAGCAAAATGCTTTTTTTTTTGCCCCTTCCTGATTTCTCATGTTTTTACATGTTTGTTCCACTTACATGTTTCCAATTTCAAATGTTAACATCCTGAACCTGAGAAACAAAAGTGAAGCTGTCTGACACGTGATTTAACA
Organism: Oreochromis aureus; assembly: GCF_013358895.1. Lineage (NCBI taxonomy): Eukaryota > Metazoa > Chordata > Actinopteri > Cichliformes > Cichlidae > Oreochromis > Oreochromis aureus. The sequence goes on along the minus strand of NC_052956.1, from coordinate 20,536,651 downwards.
TAAATACATACAAACGTGTAAAAACAAACAAAATGTGCCTGAGATGCTGACTTTGATTAATTTAAATATATGTAACTTTCGCATGTAATTTTGTCACACAAATAGAATTTAAAATATTAAATTTAATGTAATCTGGTCAAATGAAATTTATTTGTTTGGTATATATTCAGGTATAGACCAAACGGGTGACATATTTTGATTTCCAAAAAAGAGGACACTTGGCTCAGTCATGAAGAACTTGCTTAAAGAAACATATTTAACATATTTAACATGATGCCTTCTCTGTGCGGTCAATGAATTGTGAAATAAAAAATGTCATATAGGCTTTTACAAGTCAACAAGTGCAAAAAAAGGAGTTGCGCTTTGGGATCTTTTAAACATCATTAGGCGTGTTGCTACGCGCTGTCTGTCTCCTCTGTGAGCGCAGAACAAGCGCTCACAAAGCAGCAGGTCGGGGATGACGTCACACACATGGGTCCTCTGTAGGCCTAGGAAACCCGGACATTTTTATCCATCCATCCATCCATCCTCATCCGCTTTATCCGAAGTCGGGTCGCGGGGGCAGCAGCCTAAGCAGAGAAGCCCAGACCTCCCTCCCCAGCCACCTCCTCCAGCTCATCCGGGGAACACCAAGGCGTTCCCAGGCCAGCCGAGAGATATAATCTCTCCAGCGCGTCCTGGGTCTGCCCTGGGCCTCCTCCCGTGGGACATGCCCGAACACCTCACCCAGGAGGCGCCCAGGGGCATCCTTGTCAGATGCCCGAACCACCTCAACTGGCTCCTTTCGATGTGGAGGAGCAGCGGCTCTACTCTGAGCCCCTCCCGGATGGCCGAACTCCTCACCCTATCTCTAAGGGAGAGGCCAGCCACCCTTCGGAGGAAGCTCATTTCTGCCGCTTGTATCCGCGATCTCGTTCTTTCGGTCACTACCCACAGCTCGTGGCCATAGGTGAGGGTCGGGACGTGATCGACCGGTAAATTGAGAGCTTCGCTTTTACACTCAGCTCCCTCTTCACCACGACGGACCGGTGCAGCGTCCGCATCACTGCAGCCGCAGCACCAATCCGTCTGTCGATCTCCGGCTCCCTTCTCCCATCACTCGCGAACAAGACCCCGAGATACTTGAACTCCTCCACTTGGGGCAGGAACTCATCCCGACCGGAGTGGGCACTCCACCCTTTTCGGCTGAGAACCATGGCCTCAGATTTGGAGGTGCTGATCCTCATTCCTGCTGCTTCACACTCGGCTGCGAACCGTTCCAGTGCGAGCTGGAGGCCCCCCCGATGAAGCCATCAGAACCACATCATCCGCAAAAAGCAGAGATGAGATTCTGAGGCCACCGAGTGGAAGCCCTCCGCCACTTGGCTGCGCCTAGAAATCCTGTCCATAAAAATTATGAACAGAATCGATGATAAGGGCAGCCCTGGCGGAGCCCATCACTCACCGGAAACAAGTCCGACTTATTGCCGGCAATGCGAACCAAACTCTTACAACGGTTGTATAGGGATCGAATGGCCCGTAGCAGTGGGCCAGACACCCCATACTCCCGCAACACCTCCCACAGGACACCCCGAGGGACACGGTCGAATGCCTTCTCCAAGTCCACAAAACACATGTAGACTGGTTGGGCAAACTCCCATGCACCCTCAAGTATCCTCGAGAGGATAAAGAGCTGGTCCAGTGTTCCGCGACCAGGACGAAAACCGCATTGTTCCTCCTGTATCCGAGGTTCGACTAACGGACGAACTCTCCTTTCCAGCACCCTGGCATAGACTTTCCCAGGAGGCTGAGGAGTGTGATCCCCCTGTAGTTGGAACACACCCTCCGGTCTCCCCTCTTAAAGATGGGGACCACCACCCCGGTCTGCCAGTCCAGGGGTACTGCCCCTGATCTCCACGCAACATTGTAGAGGCGTGTCAACCAGGACAGCCCTACAACGTCCAGAGCCTTCAGGAACTCGGGCGGACCTCATCAACACCAGGGGCTCTGCCACCGAGGAGTTGTTTAACTGCCTCAGTGACCTCGACCCCAGAAATTGGCGGGTCATTCCCTCATCCCCAGACTCTGCTTCCTCCTCGGAAGACGTGTCAGTGGGATTAAGGAGGTCCTCGAAGTATTCCTTCCACCGCCTGACAATTTTCTCAGTCGACGTCAGCAGCGCACCGCCAGCACTATACACAGTGCAGGTAGAGCACCGCTTTCCCCTCCTGAGACGCCTGACGGTTTGCCAGAATCTCTTCGAGGCAGTCCGAAAGTCTTTTCCATGGCCTCTCGAACTCCTCCCACACCCGAGTTTTTGCTTCAGCCACTGCCCGAGCCGCATTCCGCTTGGCCTGTCGATACCTGTCAGCTGCCTCTGGAGTCCCACAGGCTAACCAAGCCCGATAGGGACTCCTTCTTCAGCCTGGTGGCTCCCTTCACCTCTGGTGTCCACCATTTGGTTCGGGGATTACCACCACGGCAGGCACCAACCACCTTGCGGCGCAGCTCAATGCAGCAGCCCGGCAATGGAGACGCTGAACATGGTCCATTCGGACTCAATGTCCCCGTCTCCCTCGGAATGTTGTTGAAGCTCTGCCGGAGGTGTGCGTTGAAGATCTCGCGGACTGGGGCCTCTGCTAGACGTTCCCAGCACACCCTCACTCACGCGTTTAGGTGCACCGGTCTGTCCAGCGTCCTCCCCGCCACCTGATCCAACTCACCACCAGGTGGTGATCAGTTGACAGCTCAGCCCCTCTCTTTACCCGAGTGTCCAGAACATATGGTCGCAAGTCTGGTGATACGATTACAAAATCGATCATCGACCTGCGGCCTAGAGCATCCTGGTGCCACGTGCACTTATGGACACTCTTATGTTCGAACAAGGTGTTCGTTATGGCCAAACTGTGATTTGCACAGAAGTCCAATAACAAAACACCACTGGGTTCAGATCAGGAGGCCGTTCCTCCCAATCACGCCCCTCCAGGTCTCGCTGTCGTTACCCACGTGAGCATTGAAGTCTCCCAGTAGGACAACAGAGTCTCCAGGTGGGGCACCTTCCAGCACCCCCAGGGACTCTAAGAAGGCTGGGTACTCTGAACTGCCACTCGGCGCATAAGCGCAGATGACAGTCAGGACCCGTTCCCGACCCTGAGGCGCGGGGAACAAACCCTCTCATCCACTGGGAAAAACCCCAGCGTGCCGGCAGCAAGCCGGGGATATTAGAATACCCACCCCAGCCCGCCGCCTCTCACCAGGGGCAACTCCAGACTGAGACAGAGTCCAGCCCCTCTCCAGGAGACTAGTTCCAGAGCCCAAGCCATGCGTAGAGGTGAGCCCGACTATATCTAGCCGGTACTTCTCAACCTCACGCACTAACTCAGGCTCCTTCCCCACCAGAGAGGTGACATTCCATGTCCCAATAGGACATTTTTATCGATCTCGAAAATCCCCCCGGACGCCCCGGACAGAACGTGAAAAGTGGACAAGTCCGGGGAAAAGAGGACGGTTGGTCACCCTAACCAAACACATTCTATAATGATAAATTATTTGAATGAATAAACCTTTAAAGTCAAAATAAGTTCTTGATGATTTTGAGGGTTAGTAATGTTTTTGAGTATAAAGTAAACAATAACAATAATAAAATAAACAGGTGCTTCTATTGTGTTGGTTGATCAGTTTAGTGATTTCATACAATATAAAATATCTCTCTTCAATAAAGAAAGACGTTAAACAAATGGGTTAAAAGACATATACACTTATATACATATTACATTTAATGAAAGGAATACTAACAAGTGAATGTCATAGAGTCGATGTGAACAGGACACAAATGCAGGAAAAACAGAGCAAAGAGAGTTATTTTATTTGGCTAAATAGGACGACTAAAGGAAAGCTAACTAACTAACTAAAACAGGAAATAAAGAAAAGACAGGGCTAAACATGATCACAGTGGATACAAGCACATAGATGAGACAGAGGGAACACGAGGGAACTAGAAACACAAGAAGAAACTCTCAAAATAGGCACCAACACTAAATAAAAGCCAAGAATTCAAGAAAATTAAATGCAGGACCAGGGAAGTAAAGCACTCAAATAATTCAACAAAAACTAAAGCTCACTTACTAGAATGACAGAGACAGATTCAGAACTCAAATGCAACACAAAGCCCTTGGACCGTGACATTGAACGCTGTGGGTCACGTAGCAGTTTAAACATTTGATATTCAAAGGAGTTTGCAAAGAAAAGCGTCTGGACTTCTTTAAGTTGCTTGAAGACGTTTCACCTCTCATCCGAGAAGCTTCTTCAGTTCTAAGGTCAAATGGCCGAGAGTCCCATATTTAAACCCAGTGGGAGTATCCCCCCCAAGGAGGGACAAAGGACCCCCTGGTGATCCTCTAATCACATGCGCCAAGGTGTGAAAGCGGGTGTGGGACCTAATCAGCCAGGGTTTCGGGTGAGCCCATTGTGAAACCTGGCCCCACCTTGTCATGTGAATTCCTGAGGTCAGATGGCCCAGGATGTGAGTGGGCGTTAAGGCGTCTGGGGAGGGAACTCAAAACTGGATTATAGATGGCAGACAGTTGGTGTCGTAAAGCACCGCCTCTGTTGCCATACCCTGCATTTATGGACTTCCTAAGATCCACAAGGAAGGGGTCCCACTCAGACCCATAGTCAGTAGCATAAACTCAGCTACTTACAACATTGCAAAACACCTTGCTACCATCCTTGCACCTCTCGTGGGAACACCCCACACCATCAAGAACTCCACCGACTTCACCGACAAGGTCCAGAAACTTACCCTGGATCCAGATGAAACCATGGTGTCCTTTGATGTAGTCTCTCTCTCACTTGCATACCCACCACGGAAGCAGTGGAGACTGTCAGAAAACGACTACAAGAAGACAGCTCCTTGGAAGACAGGACCAACTTCACACCCGATCAGATCTGCACACTGTTAGACCTCTGCCTTACCACAACATACTTCAAATACAACGAAGGCTTCTACAGACAAAAACATGGCTGTGCCATGGGCTCCCCGTGTCACCTATTGTAGCCAACCTTTACATGGAGGAAGTGGAAAGAAAGGCTCTTGGCTCTTTCAAAGGAGGAGTACCCAGCCACTGGTACAGATATGTAGATGACACCTGGGTCAAAATCAAGACACAAGAAGTGGAATCCTTCACTGCGCATTATTGACGCTGTGGATAAAAACATCAAGTTCACCAGGGAAGACACAAAGGATAACTGTTTGCCTTTCCTGGACTGCGCTGTGCACATTGAAGAGAATGGCAACCTCAACATTGAAGTTTACCGGAAGCCCACACACACAGACCAGTACCTCCTCTTTGACTCCCATCACCCTCTGGAACACAAACTTGGAGTAATTGGGACCCTACACCACCGGGCAGAACATGTTCCCTCTAAGCCTGAGGGAAAAAGAAGGAACACACACATGTAAAGGAAGCACTGAAAACATGTGGTTATCCTAACTGGGCATTCATAAAGTCAGCAAAGAGCCACAGAAAAGAAGATCAGACACCAGCGAGGGAGGATAAGAAAGACAGACGCAACAACGTTGTCATCCCCTATGTAGCCGGTGTATCAGAGAAACTCAGGAGAGTTTTCTCCAAGCACGACATCCCAGTGTACTTCAGATCCAGCAACACACTCAGACAGAAACTGGTTCACCCGAAAGACAAAACTCCTAAACACAGACTGAACAACGTGGTGTATGCTGTACAGTGCAGCGAGGAATGCCCAGACCTCTACATTGGAGAGACCAAACAGCCACTTCACAAGCGCATGGCACAACATAGAAGAGCCACCTCCACAGGACAAGACTCAGCAGTCCATCTGCATCTTAAGGATAAAGGTCACTCTTTCGAGGATGCCAATGTTCACATTTTGGACAGAGAGGACAGATGGTTTGAAAGAGGAGTGAAAGAGGCCATCTATGTCCACTGTGAGCGACCATCTTTGAACAGAGGCGGTGGTTTACGACACCAACTGTCTGCCATCTATAATCCAGTTTTGAGTTCCCTCCCAGATGCCTTAACGCCCACTCACATCCTGGGCCATCTGACCTCAGGAATTCACATGACAAGGTGGGGCCAGGTTTCACAATGAGCTCACCCGAAACCCTGGCTGATTAGGTCCCACACCCGCTTTCACACCTTGGCGCATGTGATTAGAGGATCACCAGGGGTCCTTTGTCCCTCCTTGGGGGATACTCCCACTGGGTTTAAATCTGGGACTCTCGGCCATTTGACCTTAGAACTGAAGAAGCTTCTCGGATGAGAGGTGAAACGTCTTCAAGCAACTTAAAGAAGTCCAGACGCTTTTCTTTGCAAACTCCTTTGACTACGATGACCTGGATGACTGAGAATCTTCACAGACAAACATTTGATATATTTTTTTGTTTTGTTTTATGAATAAAATATAACTTTATTTAGTTTTTAATCTGTATTTATTTATTTATTGCAGCATCATTTTTTGATATTGGGGTTGCACTACAACATTAGTTTTCCAGTGAACAGCTAGATGTAGAACACGTCAGTAGAGGGAAGCAAAGGACAAAAAACAAAATCAAAAACAACCTTAAAACAAACAAGCCTCCTGTCATCACTTCTACATACAAGTTTAACTTCATAACTATGACACTACAGAACATATAAAAAAAGAAGAAGAAGAAAAACACCTGACCCTGGTGTTACCGTTGGTGTTCTTGGTGTAGCTGACGGTGGCGTACGAAACTTCAGGATCCGCCTACACAGTCAAGACGAGAATGTCCTGACTCCTCAGTAATATGTGACACTGTGTCATGTGACAACAGCAACTCTTCACACATGATACACTTTAAAGTCTTTACCTCGTATCCGTGTCATGGTATATCTCATAAATGATGTCTCAAAATGTTTGTTTGTTTTTAACTCTGACTAAAGATTTTGCATTTCATGGTCTGTTGCACTGTTCTACAGCTACATTGTCTAACTTCTTTATCTATCTATTTATACCTACTAAACCGCTGTCAAACCTAAAATGAGGACGTGGGCCCAGCTAGTGAATTAGAGAAGAAGAAGAAGTGGTTTTAACTCTGGGTGTAGTGTGTGATCTCACCGAGTCTCTGCAGGGTTTAAACTCAGTTCCTGAAAAACAGACATAATCTGGTTACATCAGGTGGTAAACTGTGTCTGTGAAGGCAGTTTAGTTCTTGTTAACACCCCTCAGAGATGATCGGATTTGTTGTTTATTTAATGTCAGTTGAAGAAATATTTAATTATATATAGTAAACCTCACAGCATCTTCATCCATCTGTGTCTACAGATGTAAGCATGTGGGGAAATATGGAAGTGGAACCCTTTAGCTAAGCATTCATAGGTGTAGACATAACCAATCAGCTCAGCTCAGACACTTCACCCGTTGCCTACTGGTGGTGGTCAGAGGGCCCGGTGGCGCCAGTGTCCGGCATCCTCGCCTCTGTCAGTGCGCCCCAGGGTGGCTGTGGCTGCAATATAGCTTGCCATCACCAGTGTGTGAATGGGTGGATGACTGGATATGTAAAGCGCTTTGGGGTCCTTAGGGACTAGTAAAGCGCTATATAAATACAGGCCATTTACCATTTTAAACTGAACAGCAAGTGTAACCAGGGTTAAATTAAATTTCAACCTCCACATTCTGCTGCACTAACCAGGACCAATTTTATTTCTTGGTAAGTTACAAAAATGTTTGCAGAAAAGTTTTTTTTCTGTGAAATATCATAAAATATAAACATATAACTATATCATTAACATCTATGCAAGGCTTTTGGTTTGTTTGCATTTAGATATTCACACTTGGATCACATTATGGAAACACACTGGTCTGATTTCATTAAGAAAATTAAGAAAAAGTTTCTATTTACATTTAGTTACATAGTTTTAATGGAGGATATAAAGACATGATTCTGGATTTGAAACCCAATATTTTTTTATAATAGTGGCATCTATCTAATCATTTACGTTAATTAGCATGTTGCTACCAATCTGCTGTATGCAAACACAAAACAAAATTAGTCTTTAACTTAAATGCGAGTCCTTTTTGTCAACTTTAACTATGTGAGTGGAAAAGTGACAGTAGAGTAGAGGCTGCTGGGATCAGCAGTGGCTGCAGCAGAAGAGGAATGAGCCTTCACAGTGCTGTAGGTCACTGCATCACCTTCATCATCACCCCGAACCTGGAAAACAAAAGCAACATAACACTGTGACCCTGCAGTGGATAAGCAGTTTGATGGAAGAACTGTAAGAGCACTTAGAAATTACATCCTTCTATTTTCAGTGTCTCAGTTTTAAAGACAGTGATGTGGATCACCTCCAAAATATGATGTATTCTTTCTTTGCCCATGCTAAAGTCATCCATCAAGTCTTTTGTACTCACATGTTTGCTGCAGCTCAGTTAACTTTAACATGTAAGTTTAAATTGGAATCACAGTTTGGACAAATTGCACATTAATATGTTTTTGAAATGGCTCGTTTTCATTATTATCCAGCGCCTTGACAGATATACTGTTGTCTTTTATTCAACTAGTTCTCTGCTCGAAGGAAGTGAATATGTAATTGGTTCTGTTGGTCTTTCTTTCTAGTCCACGATGGTCGATACCAATGACAGCTTTAGCTGATTTAGTTTGGATGTAGATCAAGTCAGAGTCACACCAAATGTGCATTACATGACTTCACAATGACACACAAAGATTAATACACTACACCATGTTAACAATGCTGACAAATGATTATGAAAATAATGCAGATGTCATACTGAGGTCATCAGGCAGACGTTAGCATGGTTTAAGAGCTGATGTATAGCCCATGCCATTTGGAATATAAATACATAAATAAATAAATAAATAATACACAAAGACAAAACCTTACCTGAACTTTATTGTTGGTCTTGGTGTAGCTGATGGTAGCGTAGGAAACTTCAGCATCCACCTATACAGTGAAGACAAGAAGATACAAACACATTAACATGATAACATGAGAAACACTTTACACTTTTGTGTAACTAATACTATTATTATTATTATTATTATTATTATTATTATTATTATTATTATTATTATTGTTATTATTATTATTATAGTAGAAGGGGTATGAAATATTTTTGTTTTTGTGGCAGCAGAGCTGAATCAGTCGGCTAAAGAAGATCCTCCACTTCCCAAAAAGTTGATTCTGTTCATCTGGACGTAGCGTTTTCAGTGGGAGAAACGTTAATGATCAAGGAACTGACCTCCCAGCCCATTGTTCCATCAGTGATGCTAGTTTCAGTCATTATGCAAATGTACTGTTTATAAGATTGGGGAAGCCTGCAGTCAGCTGAGACTGAAGAAGTCACTTGGATGAGTGACGAAACGTTTCTCCCACTGAAGACGCTACGTCCAGATGAACAGAATCAACTTTTGGAGATTTATTTACCTGGATGATTGAGCATGCATCAAGACATCCTCCACTTCCTGTTAAATAAGGGAGGTCAGTGTGACTGTAATGAGCAACAGTTTGTTCAATGGCCAGATGTGGATGCCCAGATACTTGTACCTCCTCCACCACATCAACATTGTCCATTCATCCATTCTCTTCTGCTTATCTTTATCAGGGTCACTGGGGGGGCTGGAGCCTATCCCAGCTACCATGGGGTGAGAGGTGAGGAACACCCTGTATGCCCAGCCCCGTCACAGGGCAAACAGAGAGAGACAGACAACCATACTGTCCCAGAATAAACACTGGTTATATAACCATCATCTTCCTTCTGAAGTCATTCGCCATCTATCTGGTCTTATTCACATTCAGAAGCAGACCACTCCTCAAAATCACTACCATCAGAGTCTCAGTGTGTCATGCATTTACATTTAGACAACACATAAGAGAAGAAGTGGGTGTAACTCTGCTCTGGGTGTAGTGTGTGATCTCACCGAGTCCTGACTGGTTTGAGGAGCAGACCGAGTCTCTGCAAGGTTTAAACTCAGTCCCTGAAAAACAGACATAATCTGGTTACATCAGGTGGTAAACTGTGTCTGTGAAGGCAGTTTAGTTCTTGTTAACAGCGCTCAGAGATGATAGGATTTGTTGTTTATTCAATGCCAATTGTAAAAACATTAATTATTTATGTGAAAACTCACAGCATCTTCATCCATCTGTGTTTTATTTCCTGTAAAGACACAAACAGTCAACTCTAACATTCATTTTGAAACTCAGACAAGTTTTATCTGTAAATGTTCTCACCTCTAGTTCTCTTCCATCTGATGAAAACCACAACTATTATCAAGAGTGAGACCAAACCCACAGCTGGAATGATGAACCACAGGACACCTGGCAAAAGGAGAAAAACAAAAAGCCTCTAAAGCATTTTCTAGTTTAAAATATGCAAAATATAACTAAAGTGGGCTGCTGTGTTTACGCAGTTGGTATAATGTTATATGAAGAGGAAAATACGAACACACATAATCAGAGACATTTGCTTTCATTCACATTATGTGAACCAAAGTCAGTGTATTTCTATTTAAAGTTAAAGAAAATCCCATTAACAGGGACGTTTGAGTTTGTGTGATTTTACTGACAGACAGCGATTAAATGAATAAATGTATCTCCACCCACAGCCATGATATTCAGAGACAGATATTTATGTTTAATGTTTATGTTTAATACAAAAGTGAAAACATCTTAAATCTCAAAAGTTTGCATCTTATGTTTCCTGTAGGATACATGTCTGACTGTCACTCAGCAAAATGTACATAAATGTAATGAAATGACTGGACTAAAAATATAAAAATCAAAACAGAAACATAAAAAGTAAAATATACATTACAGTATATTTTACTTTTTATTTGCAGACACATGGTTGAGTTGAGTTGTTTGCTGTCGTGCTTTCATTTGCCACAGTTGTTGCTGTTGAATCATGTGGAATTAGAAGTAAAAAAAGAGAGAGAGAGAGAGGGAGAGAACGTATTTTTCATGTGCTGTAAATCATATTAAAGGCCACTTTAAACTAAAAAATAAACAAATATTTTTCATCTGTTTAATTTTAGTAACATCTTAATTTGTTGTTTCAGTTTTTCTGGCTGGTTTCTTTGTTGTTTTTGTGTCACCTGAATAAATGAAACAACACAACATAAAACTTTTCCATGTTTTTCATCTGTTGTAAATTCAAGCTTTAGCTGATTTTAGTCGTATTAAATAGTTGATCATGATCTCACCTGTTTCCTCACCTGAGGTCTGATGGCTGAAGGTAAACAGCTGCACTTTTCCTGTTTTAGTATCAGTAACTTCACACTTCAGTATTTTATGACGTGATGAGTATAAGTAATGATTCTTCAGAATAGACACAGTGGTGGAGCAGTCAGTCTGTGAAGTCACTATTTGTTTGTTCTCTTTGTCCACAGCTTGACCTTTAAGCAGCCACTTCACTGTGTGATGACACTCTGCATGTGTCACCACAGAGCAGCTTAACTTCACCTTCTCAGTGTCTTTATGTTCAGTCACTGGTGAACATAATGTAATAATGTGAAAGACAAAAAATGCATCAGGACAGTTATTTTAATCATTTTACCTGATTATTATTATTTTATTATTATAAATATGATTAATGTTTTTATTTCAAGAAGAGTTTGAGCTAAAACTATTTTGATGTAAATACTCACAGGTAATAACAGAGAGATCAACCAAAGACTGATGAACCAGAGTGTGTTTAGATGGTGTTTCCTCGACTTTGTATTGTTGACAGGAATAAAAACCAACATCCTCAACTGTGAGCTTCTTTATAAGCAGAGAACAGTTCGCTGTAACACTCAGTCTGTCTGATTTAGTTTTGGCTTCTTCACCAATCTGTCCATGTGTGATCAGCTCTACTGTTGTTTGTTTGCGTCTTGAAGCAAACGTCCACGTAGTACCATCACAGTTATTCTGCTCATCTATCACATTTAGACAAAGCAGAGTGACGTCACCTCCAACTTTCATAAACATGGATGTTTCATTTACAGATACTGTTGAGAAGATTGAAGAGAAATATGAAAATAAATTAGAATACAGCATTTTTCACAATGAGAATAAAAACTAACTCTGATTGTAAAGTTTACAATCAGAGTTTTTAAACAGAGCATGATCAGCTTTCTTATTTACTGTAAAGGTTTGTGATTCTAATAATATTGATAAAATTTTAATAAAATTTAAATAAAATGTTTCCTGTATTCTTACCTACAATCTGAATCATCAGATTCAAAAACATTTGAATCCATCTGAATTCATCCATCGTGCTTCTCTGTCTCACTTCTTTCTTGTTCTCGATCTCGACTGTCACAGTCTCTGAACTGTTGAGTCTTTAAGACTTTTTGTACTTCCTGTTATTTGTCAGTCGTCACATCCTCACCACAACTTTAGTAATTATCAGTTCTTTCCCTTTTTTGTTGATGTTCATGTTTCAAAAGTAGAGTCCATCAGCTGAAATCTCTCAATATTTTATAAATAAAAGTTCTAAAGAGAAATGATAAGAAGACTCAGCAGGTGCACATTGTGTTCATTTGTGTCAATGACATGTTTGACACCATGAAAATAAAAAAAGATGACTGAGGACGATGATGAATGTGTGAAGATTGTTAGTAAAGATAAATGTTTCCATCCTCTTTGTTTTAACAGAGCTTGTTAGAAAACAGACAGCACATAAGAACAAACAGTCGAAGCGTCAAACTCCTACATGCAGGCTGATGTCTAAGAGATGAAGATATCCAACTGCAGCTATAGAAAATACAGGGGATAAGATATTTTAGTGGACTGAGACCCTCCTCTTCCTCATTGTTAACATGAACTTATTTCTTTCTGAGAGCTGAAGAGGAAGTGTTTCTGTGAGAGTGTGGGAGCTGCAGCAGCAGCAGAGATCTGGATGTTTGACTCTGTAAGAATGACCAGATAAACATCAGAAACATAAATGATTAAAACACTGATGAAGCCTCTGAGCCTCTCTCTCCACCCAACTAGCTGTTCTCTCACCTCGAGTATCAGTTAATTTTTTAAGTTTAAAGTTTAAAAATGTACAGAAACATGAAGTATTTATTATCATATGTATGTTAGAGATCAGAGAGCAGGGTCTGAATGTACAGAAACAGTCTGTATGTGGTTTCTTGGTGGATGTAAAAAAGAGAAACTGTGGTCAAGCAGAAGAAAAAGGCTCAAACATGTTGTGAAGAAATGTGAAACAAACAAAAAAGAAAAGCTGCCCATTTTTCATTCTGTACATCTTTGACTCATCTCGTTTGGCCGAAATGCATCTTTACGTCAAAGCACGCACCTGTCCAACCACTGAATGGATCTCTCTCTTCTTTCTTCTCTGTCCAAAAAATGACTTTTGGGAATTATAGTCCTCTCATCATGGTGTACTAAAGATGCTTTATATTTTATGAGTCACAGGCAGGAGGATGCAGGAGAGAAAACAAGGAGGCACAAATTAGAGGAATGAGAAATGCCTTGGGAGAAGGTGATGCAGGTGTGACTAACAAGTGTACACAGACCGAAAGACTGAGGACCTCTGGTGGACACAAAAGGGTACTACATGTAAAATGACTTCAGAATAACTGTGAAATAAATTATTATTAGTCCTTTATTTATCCAGGTAAATATCTCTTTGAGATTAACATCTCATTTCCAAGAGAGACCTGGCATCATGGCAGCAAAAGTCAAAAGTACATGCGTCACATAATTACATCAACTAGATCATTAAGAGCAACATTAAAAACAATCACACTGACTAAAAGAGTTATTCTCTCCTTTCTTTAAGATGGATTTACAACGTAACCATTTCTAACATTTTCAGTTCCTTCTGCAGATTATTCCAGGAAACAGGGGCAGCAAATTTAAAAGGTTTTTTTCCTAATTCTGTTCTGATTTTCAGGTCAATCAATTGTATGATATTGTGGGAACGATAGTGGCTGCTATCATAATGTACCTGTTACATAAACAGAAACAAGATAAAATATATCAGATTGGATTTAGACAAATTTTCTTTTTCTGAAATCCTGTCTTGTCTGAGAGTGTTTCTCAATCTCTCTCACACACACACACACCATCATGGAAATATTAGAGTGGGAGGTGGAAGACTAACTCCACTGGAGAAAGCCAGCTAACAATTGGCTGAGTAAACACCCCCATTCCCCACACCCCGCAACAGGGTGCGACGTACTGCTAACCTGAGTTTGCACTGACAACGCCCCAGAGCACCACAGTGGCTTGGGCAGCACCTGTTACTCCCAAGGCAAATAGCAGTTGAGGGCATATAGATGAGTCCCAAGTTATGAGACTGCATCCCCACCACAGTCATTTTCACACCTGACAACAGACGCACACACAAAAGGGACAATCTAATCTGAGTCTGAGACAAGCTACACCCAGCAATTAATCAACTTATTTGTCTGTAACCAGGTTATAACTGTCATTTATTAAAATGTGTTGAAATATTAAAAAATGTTGAAATCCATGTTAAAATTTAAAATAATAAGTATTTAGAAAAAAATTGGAATTCCATTTAAAAGGAGTACAATGTGTTTAATAATTGTAAAAGAGCATTTGAATTATATATGGTTTATTTTTACAAGTATCCTGTTTTATTATGATTGTAAAAGGCACTGAATGTGGTTGTTATCGGTAGCTGGACTGTGAGAATTTGCGATGGAAAGTACGAGAAGTTTGTAGAAGTGTGTATGTATGAACTGGAGTATCTGCTTGAAATCCACCGAGCAGCTGCTCACTTTAGTTTTAGTTCAAGATCCCTCGCCATCCTGGAGATATTCGCTGACCTCTCTGCATTCCTTCATACATAACTGTTATGCTCTAGTCTAGTTGGCATACTGTTCCAGATCATTTTCCAAGAAGTTCATTTCATTGTCTCAGCCACAGATGATAACTGGAGACATACAAAGCTACAAATAAAGCTACAGAAAAATCAACTGGTGGCCTATAGAAACCATGTCCTCCACCCTCTGGAAACATGGGACCACAGAGCCTATAGAAGCAGGAGTCTGACATTGAAACGACATCCACAACCATTGTTGGACTATAAATAGCCCACACATGGAGGACGTCAACACTTGATGTTTAGTAGACATCTGAAAAAAGATGGCATTTCAAAACAATCCCTTCTGTGGACTGACGTATAAAAACGTCACTCTGACGTCACCTTGCGCAGTGGGGTGCATCGCGTTTTTTTAATTCGTGATTTGTTGTTCAAATTCTTTTGCTTTGCATCCTGCTGGTTTTCTTTCAGTGTGTCAGCTGTTGGGACAAGCTTAACAACTTTATCACAAATATTTAATAATAATTTCAGTGATAATTTAAAGGCAGATGACAGCATCAATGATCCACTTTCCCAAAGCAAACCCTCACATGTGGGGTTCAAACCAACAACCTTTCACTTATAAACTTCTGACTCTCAGTCGTCTGCTGAACCACATTTTGCTCAACAAATTCAAAATAATTTCTGAAATGTCGTTTACAGTATCAGAAATACAACATTTAGAAGTTTTTGTTACGTTGGATTACTGAGTTTTGTACTTACTGTGTTTTTATCCATCTGTGTTTTCTTCCCTAAAAGGAGAAAAAAATCAATTTAATATTAAAGTGAAAATTCAAAATCGTTCAAACTTCTCATGATTAAATTTACCTTTAGTTTTTGTCCACATGTTGACTGTCACAGCTGTTATTGAAAGTGCTGCCAATCCCACAGAGACAATTATGAACCTCAAAGATACAAAATCTGAAAAAAGTGAATCAAAAAATCTAATTATTCACATGACTTCTTTGCAGTTTTCTGTTTAAATTATTTTACTTATTTATTATTTTATTTTGAAAATTTTTCAAAAATATTCGTTTACTATATATGTATACTGTATAAAAAGTTGCTAATGAATATGAAATAAATGTGTACGTTACTGTGATATTAATGAGTTTGTCTTCAAATGTAAAGTACACAATAAAGTTAAACGACTGACATTTGAGGGACTCTAAATGGACTCAAACACATTCAAAAGCATTTTCTAGTGTAAAATATGTAAAATATAACTTAAGTGGGGTGCTATGTTTACACATTCAGTCAGTATAATGTCATATGAAGAGGAAAATACAGACACACATAATCAGAGACATTTGCTTTCATTCACATTATGTGAATCAAAGTCAGTGTATTTCTATTTAAAGAAAATATTTATGTTTAATACAAAAATGAAAACATCATCAGACCAAAAGATTCCATCTTATGTTTCCTGTAGGATACATGTCTGACTGTCACTCAGCTAAATGTACATAAATGTAATGAAATGACTGGAATACGAATATAAAAACCAAAACAGAAATCTAAAAAGTCAAATATACGTTACAGTCAGGGCTGGACTGGGACAAAAAATTGGCCCGGGCATTTTGACTAGAGACCGGCCCACCAGGTATTATAGGAAAAACCATAAATCCTTTGAATGAAAACAAACGCTGTTGTGACAGTGATGTACACTGTCTTGTTGGTATATATGTATCAGTCTAATAAACTTAAACCTACACCATCCTCCCTATTCTGGTATTCTAAACAGTACCTGAAAGTAGACTGCTTGGTCGAGTTACCCTCCTGAACTATCTACAACACGTGGTGAAAACCTGAAAGTAAGACAGAGAAGACTAGAGGTGAGACATGATCATTACTGATTACTGATGACAGATTTAGATATATTTTCATAAACCATTCATTTGCCACATCAATAAACAGCATGGCAGGGCAAAATATTTTTTCTAACATGGCAACCTTTAATAAGTGAAAGGAGACAGAAAGACAGGTGAGAAAGAATAAAACTTCATTGACTTTTTGATGGCATTTTACACACAGTACTGGTACAGTATCTAGAAAATGTGGGAAAATGCTGGCATCATAAACAGTACTTAGCTACTTCTGAAGAAATTATGATGGGACCCTAAAAAAAATACTATGTACAATAATGGATTTCTATACATTTTACATCAGATGAAAACGTTTGTTGTAAGATTCAGAGCGATAAACAAACTAGAGAGAAAAGCCGATCAGCTGATCATTGATCAGTTTCATGATTGAAGTAACAGGAGAGGGAGGGGGGAGAGAATGAGAGGAGAAGAGGCAGCTGTGCAGCAAAGACACGGAATAACTCCAGCTTTGTGTCTTTTTCATTGTAGCTGAAGTCCGGGACAAACTGTTCCTTTTCACCTCAATACGAAACGCGCAATATTTTCTCTGTATACGAGACGATTCCGTTTTTTACGGGACGGCTGGAAACTCTAATAACTAACCTTATAAATAAGATAAAACAAGTTCAACATCAGTAACAACATAGCACCCGCCCAGCAGTAGAAACTCCGTAATGCTAGCTAGTACGCAGTACGAGTTATTGTAACTGACTGTAAAAAGTCAGCATAACGAAAATAAACTCCACCTAAACTTGGTTTATATCTGACCCAGATAGACTGCAGGTCATAACTTCTTACCTGAAGTTCAGTTCACTGCCTCGGGTCTCTGCTCCTCCTGCCTTTCCGTCATCCACCTGCCAGCGTGTTGCATCTGCTGGCCTCCACCACTTGCTAATGTTACTGAATCTGTAGAAGCTCCGCAATAGCCACCACCAAACAATTGAGTTATTTTTACACATCTCCCAGCATCTGGCCAATCCACCACCTTTCAGTGTTTATACCGTTACGGAAAAAAACGAAGAAAAAAACCCCATCGGCCCATAAAAACGAAAAATCACCATCGGCCCACCGGGGAAATGCCCGGTATGCCCGATGGCCAGTCCAGCTATGGTTACAGTATATTTTTAACTTTTCATTTAAAGAGACATGGCCGAGTTACCATGTTGTGAATCTTTAGAAGATTTGTTGTTTGGTGTCGTGCTTTCATTTTCCACAGTTGTTGCTGTTGTATCATCTGAAATTAGAAGTAAAAAAGAGAGAATGTATTTTTCATATGCTGTAAATCATATTAAAGGCCATTTTGAATCAATAAATAAAATATATATATATTTGGTCAACCTTATTTTAGTAAACTCACCTGATTTTAATAACATCTTAATTGTTGTGGTTGTTTCAGTTTTTCTGGCTGGTTTCTTTGTTGTTTTTGTGTCACCTGAATAAATGAAATAACACAACATAAAACTTTTCCATGTTTTTCATCTGTTGTAAATTCAAGCTTTAGCTGATTTTAGTCGTATTAAATAGTTGATCCTGATCTCACCTGTTTCCTCACCTGAGGTCTGATGGCTGAAGGTAAACAGCTGCACTTTTCCTGTTTTAGTATCAGTCACTTCACACTTCAGTATTTTATGACGAAATGAGTTAAAGTAATGATGCTCCAGAAAAGACACAGTGGTGGAGCAGTCAGTCTGTGAAGTCACTATTTGTTTGTTCTCTTTGTCCACATCTTGACCTCTAAGCAGCCACTTCACTGTGTGATGACACTCTGCATATGTCACCACAGAGCACTTTAATGTCACCTTATCATTGTCCTTATGTTCAGTCACTGGTGAACATAATATAATAATGTGAAACACAAAAAGTGCATCAGGACAGTTATTTTAATCATTTTACCTGATTATTATTATTTTATTATTATAAATATGATTAATGTTTTTATTTCAACAAGGGTTTGAGTTAAAACTATTTTGATGTAAATACTCACAGGTAATAACAGAGAGATGAACCTGAGACTGATGAACCAGAGTGTGTTTAGATGGTGTTTCTTTGACTTTGTATTGTCTACAGGAATAAAAACCAACATCCTCAACTGTGAGCTTCTTTATAAGCAGAGAACAGTTCGCTGTAACACTCAGTCTGTCTGACTTAGTTTTAGCTTTTTCACCAATCTGTCCAAGTGTGATCAGCTCTACTATTTCTCTGTTTCTTGGAGTAAAGGTCCACGTAGTACCATCACAGTTATTCTGGTCATCTATCACATTTAGACAAAGCAGAGTGACGTCATCTCCAACTTTCATAAACATGGATGTTTCATTTACAGATACTGTTGAGAAGACTGAAGAGAAATATGAAAATAAATTAGAATGCAGCAGTTTTTACAATCGTAAAACTGAAGATTGTTTCAGACACAAGTTTATAAACAGAGCATGCTCAGCTGTCTTATTTACTGTAAAGGTTTGTGATTCTAATAATATTCATAATATTTAGTTTGACTGCTATTAAAATGTTTCCTGTATTCTTACCTGCAATCTGAATCATCAGCATCAGACATGAAAACATTTGAATCCATCTGAATTCATCCATCGTGCTTCTCTGTCTCACTTCTTTCTTGTTCTCGATCTCGACTGTCACAGTCTCTGAACTGATGACTCTTTAAGACTGTTTGTACTTCCTGTTATTTGTCAGACGTCACATCCTCACCACAACTTTAGTAATTATCAGTTCTTTCTCTTTTTTGTTGATGTTCATGTTTCAAAAGTAGAGTCCATCAGCTGAAATCTCTCAATATTTTATAAATAAAAATTCTAAAGAGAAATGATAAGAAGACTCATCAGATGCACATTGTGTTCATTTGTGACAATGACGTGTTTGACACCATGAAAATAAAAAAAGATGACTGAGGACGATGAATGTGTGAAGATTGTTAGTAAAGATAAATGTTTCCATCCTCTTTGTTTTAACAGAGCATGTTAGAAAACAGACAGCACATAAGAACAAACAGTCAAAGCGTCAAACTCCTACATGCAGGCTGATGTCTAAGAGATGAAGATATGCAACTGCAGCTATAGAAAATACAGCAGATAAGATATTTTAGTAGATTGAGACCCTCCTCTTCCTCATTGTTAACATGAAGTCATTTCTTTCTGAGAGCTGAAGAGGAAGTGTTTCTGTGAGAGTGAGGGAGCTGCAGCAGCAGCAGAGCTCCGGACGTTTGACTCTGTAATAATGACCAGATAAACATCAGAAACACAAATGGTTAAAAGCCTCTGAGCCTCTTTCTCCACCCAACTACCTGTTCTCTCACCTTGAGTGTCAGTTTATTTCTTAAGTTTAAACTTTGTTTTAAAGTCTAAATGTACAGAAACATGAAGTATTTATTGTTACATGTATATCAGAGAGCAGAGAGAATTCACAGAAACAGTCTTTATGTGGTTTCTTGGTGGATGTAAAAAAAGAAATTGTGTTCAAGCAGGAAGAAATGGCTCAAAGACATTGTGAAGAAATGTGAAACAAACAAAAAATATGTAGAAAAGTTCAAAGAAAATGAGTGCAAGTCGAGATCAGATAGATGGAGGAGAGCTGGAAAACTGACCATTTTTGAGTTCCTCTAACTAAAAATGGAAATGTGAGTGGAGGAGGTGAGAAAGAGACACGAGCAGGGAGAAGTGGATTCAACAAGTGTTTAATGAAATGAGACATCCTTTGTTTTGGAACCTCAGCTTAATGTGATCTCAATTAAAAATGAAATTTGACCAAAATGCATTTTTACCCTGAAAGTAAAACCTTCCTCAAAGGATGCACTTGTCCAACCACTGAATAGATCTCTCTATTCTCTGTTGTAAAAATGACTTTTGGGAATTGCAGTATCCTCTCATCATGTTGTACTGAGGGCATCTATAAAGACACTATATAAATTAGACAAAATTTTTTTAATCCATCTGAATTCATCCATTGCACTTCTCTGTCTCACTTCTTTCTTATTCTTGACTGCCACAGTCTCTGAATTTATGACTCTTTAAGACTATTTGTACTTCCTGTGATTAGTGAGATGTCACTTCCTAATTACAACTTTATATTGTATATCAATTTTTCACATTTCTGAAATCCAGCTTTTTTTTCTTTTTCTTTTTTTTTCTTTTACAGTGGTATGACAATTTTTATAAGGAGAAATTGTGCATATTGAGTCCACTGATACAGGGTCCTTTTAAATTTGTGTGTATTTATGTGTTTGAGTGAGAGAGAAAGAATACAGGATGCTGTTTGCTTCAGCAAAACGTGGTCATAATGACCCCCGAAATCATCTGACCTGAGGCCTTTTACAGAGTAGTTATGCCTGTGGGCTCCCGCTCTGTGGGCTGCACCAATAAGCTGAATTCAGTTTTACTCAAAATTTATTCAGTGTTTTTATAAGCCAATTGGTGCTACCCTCCAAAATAGTCTGAGTTTATAATGTGGCCCCTTGTGAAAATGAATACTGTAAAGCTGTAGTGTTTTGCCTTTTACAGTCGTGTGAGCAAAGCAGGATAAAGGGTCCAGAGATACTGAAAGTATATTTAGGTATTTTATAGATAAATGTAAAAAAAACAAAAACAGAAATAGTGTAAACAGGATGTGCATTATGTGCCTACAGTAAACAACCTGGCATAGAGCAGAACTAGAGCACAGGTGTGTGTGTATATATATATATATATATCTACACATGAGAACAGCTGAGAGTAATGGGAGGAGGTGAGGTTGGTGTGATGCAAAATGAAAGATTGGTGACCTCTAGTGGAATGAAGGGGAGCGACAGGGAAACAATCTGTAAACTAAAGCTCATTCCACGGGCACTATACGACATTGTTCACAGCTTAAAAGATCAACCTGGTTCCATAAACACCAGAAAGCTAATCATAGCTATTGTGGTGACAGTAAGTAGAACTACACAATAAAAGACACATGGTTTTATTGTTTTGGCTGGTTGTTGAAATGAATTCAGATATTGGCAGCACAAATTATCTCCCTTCAATAAAGAAAAGCACACTGTAAAAAAAGATTCCGTAGAAAAACAGAAAATGTCCTGGTAATTTTCTGCCAGTACATTTTCCTTTTTTTTACGGAAGTTTGACGGACTTTTCTGTAAATGATAAAACGGAAAATTCTGTAGATTTACAGTATACTCTCTGTACTATTTACGGACATTTCCTTCAGCTATAAAACGGAAAATTCCGTTTATTCACAGTATATTTTCTGTATCATTAACTGATATTTTCCATTAATAGAAAAATTGAAATTTCTGTTTATATTACTATTTCCAACCATTTCTTTTCACTGTAACTCATTAAATATAGTTCTTTATATCCTTAAACGTACATTTCTATGCAATTACAACCTAGTACACCATATGCTCAAAAATTCATAAATTAAAACTTTTAAATTAATTTGTGCTTCAGTACACAACAACATTGGTACATTTAATGTTAAATATTCTTTTATTCTCCTTAACTCAAACACTATACTAAAATATAACAACAGCATCCATCTTGTCATAAAACGACTAAACAGCTGATACATGAACAAAATAACTCACAAGCTTTCAAATTTAAGCATTTTTATTTCCTTGAAATCAGGTTGCCCTCATGTAAATGTGTTTATTTATATTCATTCAAGTGGCTACCAAGTCTTTTCTTCAAACAGGACACCTGACAAACAAAAAATATAGTTAAGTTATATTTAACGATATGTTCACATTTATTAATATCCAGAGTACCTTTTAGTTAGAATCACTGCCTTGTGGTAGTTTTGACTCAGCCAAATGGTTAAGGTGTGGTTTACATCCATGTCTGTCCACTTATGGTACAGTATACACATGTAGTCCGTTATAGCCAAACACATTTGATTACTGAATTGCATTCACTTCATTAATGAAGTGAATGCAATTCATATTTGTGTGAACATTTGTCCGAGATTAACTCTTTGGGGTCTTTACCTTACAATATAACATACTTGACTGTTTAAGTCGTGCCACATGAATAAAACTGAACAGATCTAAAGAAGATGTTCCTGAACTTTGGGTTTATGCAAACAGGACGGATAGATAACCACAGAACTTTTCCACATATGATAACTAAAGCACAAAATAAATTAAGACAGATTACTGTCCCAAACTTGAAGATAAAAGTGCATTTACTGGACTTGTTTTGTCAGTGAGGAGCAAAGTACAACTAGAAGTGCTCGTTCTGATGAAAAGTTAAATTGTAAACAGCAGCGTAGTGAATAAGGATCCTCAGCAGTGACAACACTTAAACATCATAGTTCAAAATCCTTAATGCACACCTTTTTCTCTGTGTTCAAATGCCCTTAGCTGTTTAAGTAGAGGAAAAAGTCTGACATATTTCACGACCATTAAATGTTAGACAAGGCTCTGAAAATGAGGTTACGGTTACAAACAAAAACCTCTGCTTGTGTGCACACACCCTAAATCACAACACATAAGACAATAGTAAGACTAATTACTACAAAGTGACACCAGAGGCTGGAGAAGAGCAAGCATAAAGTGACACATTGTGTGTGCACAATTTCTCTTGTTACCACTCTTCATATACCAGTGTGACAAAGTCCTGAATGCAGCCTGCATGTTAGTCCATCAAGGTCCATCTGAGCTTTAAATAAAATACACTCAGCTTTTCCTTGGATTTTTAGAGTTGCTCAGTTCATACGGGAACTTCAGCAGTCGGGTTAACGTGTCGCTGTGTTGCTCCTCCATCTCAGCCATTGAGACTAGTCGTAATTTATTCTGAGGAAAAAAAGAAAACAACAAGACATTTTAAAAAATTTTGTATTTTTATAATTTTTTTACCTTGAACATAAACAACAGAAACAAAAAAAGGATTAGGGCTGTGCGATATGACGATATATATCAGATGACGATATAAAAATGTATCGTTTCATATTATACGCTATCATTTGTTTTGTGGTGTTGCAAAATAAACTGTTTACGGCAATATTTTTTTCATGGTTTTGATGGTCACTGTAGTGGCTATATTATTTCTTAAAGTTCTCTCCTTCTCTTATACTTACAATAACCACACTATGGACGGACAAGCGACTGTTTTTACACGCACTTTCGTTACCAACAGTGATGGTAAAACCATCGTGTGGCTCTGCCATCCGCTTGTTTATTTTCCACATAAACCTTTCACAATAAAGCTCAAGTTTCTGTTGAGACTTTTCAAAATGAACTGAAATGATATACATTATTCTCAAACATAAAATTTCAGAATATGCATCAAACAAATGACCTCAAATAAAAACATCAAGTAACTATAAATGGCGCTTACAGTCACCACACAAGGCACAGAGAATACCAGCATGGCCAGCAAGGATGAGGCAGAACCAGCTAGCGCCAAGCAGATGGACCAGTCAAAACAAATCGAGGACCTTATTGTTAAACAAGAGGCTACCTCTGTAGCATGGACATGGTTTGGTTATGAAAAGTCTGACACAAACTGGTCCCCACCACCACTCAAACACGACAAACCTCTTTAACCACCCACACAAGAATCACATGAAAGAGTTCCGAGAGAGTTTACGAATGAAAAGCAAAAAAAGAGCCGTCAGGTGCTCAAAATAATCCTTAGACTCAAACGTTAGAACAGGCTTTTCCTTGCAGCACGCTGTGTAACAAATACTCAGAAAGAAAATGGCGGCCGTTTAACTCATGTCTAAAATGTATAGTTTCATGCATCGGTCAAAACACTCGACTCCAGGTTAGAGCTGGGCGATAAAACGATAACGATATGTATTGCGAAATAACTTTTTCTCGATAGAAAATTAAACTATTGCGATAGACCTCATCTCTCTTGTCCTCTTAAAAAAAAAAAAAAAAAAGAACAGCCAATCCAAATTAAGTAGCGCAGAGCCGAACCAATCACAGCCGCAGCGTCCACGTCACATGACTTGTTACGTACAGCACAAGCGCCAAGGCACACGTGTATTTGTTTTTGCAGCCGGGCTGCCCGGGTAATGAAGGAAAGGAGTTTGCCGACTAGAGAAAAATCAACCGAGAGCGTGAGCGAAGGTTACCAAGAAAAAGATGATGGTTCCAATGCTGGAGAGATTGTCAAACGGAAGGGCCACAGAAGTTCCGTGGTGTGAAGGTATTTCGCTATTTCGAGTCTGACAAAAACAGAGTAGCGCGCACTGTAAATTGTGCCGAAAGCAAGTCTGGATATACAATAAAGCGGTGCATGCTCAATCTCTGACTGAAAGAGCTAATTCGTCATTCGGCTTTTGTCAGACTAAAGTAACTGTTAAAACTGTTTGAAAAGCTAACCTAAAACAAGGAGAGATTGATGCTACGTCCACACGTGCCGGGTATTTTTGAAAACGCAGATTTTTCTATGCGTTTGCACCTTTCGTCCCACACGTGAACGGCGTTTTCAGTCACTGAAAACGGAGATTTCTAAAACGCCTGCCAGGGTGGATATTTTCGAAAACTCCGTTTTGCATTTACGTGTGGACAAGAAAAACGGAGAAAACGTGGCGTCAAAGGTGTGCGCCTTTTTGACGTCACACTGTGCGCCACGTTATTGTTTCGTGAAATGAATTTCTACAATACTGTTACTGTTAATTGTACTCTCTGCAGTGTTTAAATGCTTACATATACACACATAGTTACTGTCCCTCCACACATATGACTCGGTTCTGTTTCTATGCCCCATCTTTGTTTACTATTTCCTACCGAGGCTTCTAGACTTCTGATTGGCCAACATTTCTACACGGTTAGGAATATATCGCCACCTGTTGCTTTGGCATGTTCCTAGCAGCGTTTTCCTTCATTTCTGCGTTTACGTGTGGGCGGGATTATTTTTAAAACGAAAACGGAAAATCTCCGTTTTCAAAAATACCCGTGTGCGTGTGGGCGTAGCCTGAGAATTTCCTTTTAGTTCTCAGTTTATTTGATATTGACAAAAGTTAGTCAATTTTGTCTGTTCTTCTGTAAAACGACCTAAGATTTATTTTTAGAATTAAAATTTTGTTTCTAAGTGGAATTGACAATTTAGTGGTCTGTTTTGTTTGTTCTATTTTGAAACTTAAACGCTTTAGCGGCTGCCTTTTGTGTAGTTTACAATATTTGCCTTTATCTGAAACTGAAGTCTCATGTTCCTTAAGTACATCTACCCTGTTGAACTTATTATGGGAAATAAATATTTTAATTAAAACAAGCTGCTAATTATTTCACATTTTACTTGTGAGCAACGGCACATTTAAATCTTACAAATATAGTTATTTGGCTTATATCGTGATATATATCGTTATCGCCTGAAATGAAAAAAAAAAAAAAAGCATATCGTGATATGAAAAAATCTTATATCGCCCAGCTCTACTCCAGGTACACGACGCCCAACTGAAAACACTTCACATAAGTCGAGTTGCCGAGAATCACAGAATTTACAGAAAATGCACTATTTTGTGACATATATCGTTATCAGGAGAGATATGTCTTATATTGGGATGCGAGATTTTGGTCATATCACACAGCCCTACAAATGATTATAATTCACATAGAGTTGCATACACATAACAACATTCTGTTGCAACAAAAGCAGTTTATAATTGAAGTAACATACAGTACATACCTTGAAAAACTAAATCAACCACAACATTAAACTCACCTTGTTTCTGTGGAAAAGGTGATCAGGGTTTTTCTTCATTTCCTGAGACCAGCTGCTCTGGATCATCACCAGCTTGCATCTTCATCTTCTTTTCACTCAGGGAAGTCTTTCCTTTGCTTGGCCATTGCTCTGCACTGGAAAACCAAAGTGTGTGATCAAAGGTGAAGTAAGGGATATTTTTCCACTGCAGGATTTAGAGTGCTTCAAGTAGTAATAGCTGTTGATCCATTTCTCAAATAATCTCTAAGGATCTGAATTTTTAAGAAAGATACCAATATCTCTGCTTATATTTGGCTAAAAGCTTGATATAGACATAACAGTATGTCAGCATCCCCCACAAGGCATATAAAGCTCCTGCACACCAGCACTGCGCTTACAATATAATTCAATCAAGATATAGTTATTATTGATTAATTATTGAATTTTTTAGTAATAATTATTAGTATTTAATCACATTAGCACAGTGGGGTGACAAAAATATTCCACATACTAGAAATGCTGCTCAGCATTTCATAAATTACATTTTCAACAAACGTTGGAGTAAAAACAAAGTTACAGGGAAAATGTGTCTGTCTGCAAATATTAACTAAACATTTCTATGTGCTACAAAATAGACATAATTGTAAATGTAATGAGCTGAAACTATACTTTCAATAATATTACCACTACAGTTTGTTAACCACCAAAATAATCTATGCTGGTCAGTTAGCCAAAAGTCTTTACTTTAGGAGCCCAAATCAGAGGCTAACATTAGCATTTGCTAGCGTCAGCCAGGAAGGTCTGAGGCTTAAACTAGGGTTAGTGTAACTTTGCCTGAAACCCTTTAAAGTGTACAGTAGAGCCAACTGTAAAACACAGGTATTTATATAGCACTTATTAGAGTCCTAAAATAATTTCTTCCTCTCTTTTCCCAATTATCTACATCGCTGACTTTCGCGAATTAGCTAGTTAGCAGTCACAGCTGTGTAATACCCAGAGAGACACAGACAGCTATAATATTTGTGAAAACTGGTTCAGCCACTGAAGGGCAAAACTGGTGGTATCACAGTAAAAATTATTTTTAACATTAACTAAATTGAAAAGCTTAAGTCATGTTAAACCTAAATAACGATTATTTAAAAAATGAGTCAGCAAAATATTCCTGACTTGTCTGGAGACATCCGAAACCAGTTAACAAATAAATTAACAATTCTTTCTAAATAAAAATGCGGAGTCTTTTGAAAAACATTATTTTAATAAAAGAAAACATGAGTTTTAATACTTACCACGGAAATTTGAAGGCAGTTTCTCCAACTCCAGAGTCCAAAATCCAGATGAAGCCTGAAAGAAGTCTAATGGCTGCTCTTGCTCTGACTTTTCCCTCCTTTTTGGGTTCTTTTTCCCACAATGCATTGCAGTAGTTGAGAAATACAGAAAAATACCTGTAAATGACTAATACGGAAAATTCCTTCACATTTATACAGTAGATTGTACTGTATTTTTACGGATTTTTTTTACAGTGCATTATACAAATGGATTTTTTTTTTATTGTTATTTAGTCACTAATATTAAATGCAGAGTCAAGAAGATAACTATATGACATGGATTAGTTGGTTTTAGGACCCAAATACAGAAGTAAACCAAAGTGAGCTTTTGTATTTGGCTGAATATGTTCAATAAGTCCAAAAAAGACAAACAATCAGAAACCAACATCCAAACTACAGGGAAACCACTAAGGCTTAGATAACAAGTGAGAGACAGCTGGCCAGAGACAAAGAGAAAACGAAGACAGGAGTATAACTGATGAATGATGATGATTCGGAGGGGAATGAGACCCAAGTGAATGTAATTAAACACAGGTGTAAACAATCAGGGCGGAGCAGAAGACCCCAGCAGAAAAAAGCAATTAACACAGCAAAGTGAAAGTAAAGTCACCTTCAAATGAAAACAGGAAAGAAGTAAAAGACAACTAAAACTAAAAGTACCTCTAAAGATGAGAAAAGAAAAGGTACAAGTACCTAAATGAGACAGACGCTGAATGCTGCAGGCCAGCTGCCATCTTTTCTCAGTTTATTTTACGGTCTTAAACTGAAACAACAAACAGATTTTTAATGAAATTTTAACCATCATATGTTTCTGACTACTAACAACATTAATGCCTATATAAAGTTTTTGTGGTTAGATAGAAAGACACTGGTTTGGTTTCATACAGAAAAGGTTTATATTGAGCAACTATCTTGTATCTTGTTTTCCATCCACCCAGTCTTGTCCTCATTTCATAACCTTGTGAAAGTAAACCAGGCATCAACTATATTTTCGTAAAAAAAATGCCAAAATAGATCCATCCATTTTCTTCTGCTTATCCGGGGCCGGGTCACGGGGACAGCAGCCCAAGCAGAGAAGCCCAAACCTCCCTCTCCCCAGCCACCTCCTCAAGCTTCACCCCTCACCCCAGGAGGCATCCTTGTCAGATGCCCGAACCACCTCAACTGGCTGCTTTGGATGTGGAGGAGCAGTGGCTCTACTCTGAGCCCCTCCCGGATGCCTGAAATTCTCACTCTATCTCAAAGGGAGAGCCACCCTATCCGGCATCTATCCGCAATTTCGGTCACTACCCACAGCTCGTGGCCATAGGTGAGGGCAGGGGCGTAGATCGACCGGTAAATTGAGAGCTTCGCTTTTAGACTCAGCTCTCTCTTCACCACAACAGACCAATCCATCTATCGATCTCCGGCTCCCTTCTACCATCACTCATGAACAAGAACTCCTCCACTTGGGGCAGGAACTCGTCCCTGACCCGGAGTGGGCACTCCACCCTTTTCCGGCTGAGGACCATGGCCTCAAATTTTGGAGGTGCCGATTCTCATTCCCACCGTTTCTGTCACGACCTGCAGGATCAGCAAGGCGCTGATCATAATATCCCTGCTCCTGGCTCTCTATCTCTATCTCTCTCCCTCCCTCTCTTGTTTTGCCGGGGCGGAACTCATGGTGGGTTCACGCCCTCGGTCCACGCCTTCCTGGATTGGGAACACCTGGGCCTCATCAGATCAGCTGGTATTTAAGATGGAGGAGGTCAGCTGTTCGACGCTGAATTGTTGTGAAGACCCTAATTCCCCGGACCCGTTCCCGTGTTTCCCCGTGTGGAGTGTGGAAAGAGTGACTGGTCGCTAGCGGAGAGAGAGATGTTGGAGTGAACACGTGTGTGATTCCCCAAACTGTCTCTGTTAAAACGCAACTCCGGAGTCCTGCGCGTGGATCCTCAGAGCAACCCGTGACAGCTTCACACTCAGCTGAGAACCGTTTCAGTGCAAGCTGTAGGCCATCACCCGATGAAGCCAACAGAACCACATCATCTGCAAAAAAAAAATACATACAAACTTGTGCCCAAGATGCTGACTTTGATTAATTTAAATATATGTAACTTTACCGTGTAATTTTGTTACACAAACAAAATGTAAAATATTAAATTTAATGTAATCTGGTCAAATGAAATTTATATGTTTGGTATATATTCAGGTATCGACCAAGCACATTCTATAATGATAAATTATCTGGATGAATAAACCTTTAAACTTACACATTTCAATTGCATTTAATTTAAAATAAGTGTTTTATGAATTTGAGTGTTAGTAATTTTTTTGAGTGTAATGTAATGCTAGAAGAGGACTTGCAATTTTAAAGTAAACAATCTGGATCAGCTGCCACATATATATATATTTTTGTTTTGTGTTTTTTTGTACATTTTTCAGTTAAAAGGAGGCCAAGGAGATTGGCCCTGTAATTGTCAGTGGAACTGGTGTCTGGTATGGTTGGTACTAGAACATTTGTTTCAAGACTGTTGGACCAGTACATATAATGTATAGGTTGGACTTCTAGGTTGGTTTGACTTTAGTTTAATTCCCTAGTTTAAATCATTATTTGCTAGTCTTGTGTTTTCTACTCCTTGGCAGTAAATTGGTTCTTATATAGTGCTTTTCTACTTGAGCACTTAAAATGCTTTATACAACATGCCTCATTCACACAAACACTTTTTCTACATTTAAGTGTTTTTTATCTAACATTCAGTATCTTGCCCACAGATACTTTGCCTACAGACTAGAGCAGCCAGGGCTCGAACCACCAACGTTCCAATCAGTGGATGATTTGTATGAAATGTATGAATTATTTGGGGGTGGGTGTGGCCTAGGAGGAGAGCCAGAATCACTCAAGAAACAAAAAGTTTGCTGTCTTTAAAAATCTCAAAGGTTATATGTCCTTGTTTGTACGGAAGTCTGGTGCAATATGTAGCTTCATTCACAATTGTGCAATGCTTGTTTGCATCCTTGTTTCTCTAATAGCATTTTCATGTTTCATGTCAGACGTGTTGTTGTGCTGCACAATTACTTTTATAATGCAGCAATACTGCATTGCATGCAAAACAAAAAAGGGGGAACAGAAAGGGATCTCAAAGCTGTTAAGTTCGTTGCTACGAGTTTTATTCACATCGATCAAGCATCCTTCAAAGAAACATCTGGCTTTAAAGATTAATTTGTTGGAATGCAGCAAGATAACATTAAAAATTAAATACACACCTTCAAAATAGAAGGAAAATGGAAACACAAAAACAACCATTTATATTTAAATGCCCTTATCATCTTTTTAATATAATAACAGCCGTTTTCGCTTCTTGGTTGCTGTTGTTGATCAGTGGGGTTTGACAGAAACAATGAGTCATAGCTGTTTCTGTCACAGTTTATTACAACATGCTCTTTATCATAATGTATCTGTGGCAAACAAACAGCAACAGCTGTGTTTTTTTTGTGTTTTTGAGTGTTTCTCTTCTCAGTGTCAGTCGCCTCATCTTACTGTCTGACTTTTTGTATTTATTGTTTTCATGTTTTTAAAATTCAGCTATTTCCCTTTTTTGCACGTAGCTCGTTGACTCAAACAAAAAACATTCCTATTAGAAACTTCTGGCTCTCAGTCCTCTGCTGAACCACATTTACCTCAAGAAATCCAAAACAATCTCATGAACTTCATCTACAGTTATTACTAAATAACAAATATCAGAAACGCAAAAATATTTAGTTTTTCTTTTTTTTTTAGCTTTTTTATTAAATTAGTGAGTTTTTGTACTTACTGTGTTTTTGTCCGTCTGTGCTTTATTAACTGAAATGAAAAAAAGTTGATTTCAGTTTAAAATGAAAATTCAAAATCATTCAAATTTCTCATTGTTAAATTTACCTTTAGTTCTTGTCCAGATGTTAACTGTGACAACAGTTATTGTAAGCACGGCTAAACCCACAGAGACAATAACGATTTTCAACAATAGAAAAAAATCTGTAAAAAGAATAGAAGCGTATAATTACTAAACTTCCTTACAGTTTTCTGGGGGTTTTTTTTGTGAAGATTAAGACTTTTGCACAGTATGTAGCTTGTAAGTTTATTGAAGGAAATATTTTAGGCGTTTCCTCACCTGAGGGCTGCTGACTGAAGGTAAACTGCTGCACTCTCTTTGTCTTAGTATCAGTCACTTCACACTTCAGTAACTGATAT
The DNA here is from genome assembly GCF_013358895.1 of Oreochromis aureus. Lineage (NCBI taxonomy): Eukaryota > Metazoa > Chordata > Actinopteri > Cichliformes > Cichlidae > Oreochromis > Oreochromis aureus. Next base: position 20,504,793 of record NC_052956.1, on the reverse strand, counting down.
TTTGGTGAATGAATAAAATGAGACTTTGGAAATGAAACGGTGGTGGAGCAGTCAGTGTGTGAGGTCACTACTTGGTTGTTCTCTGTCCACATCGTGACCTTTAATCAGCCACTTCACTGTGTGACGGCACCTTCCATACGTCAACACAGAGCAGTTTAATGTCATCCTATCATTGTCCTCGTATTCATTCACTGTAAAACAAAATGAAATAACTTGAGATGAACACAGCACAAAGCAGACAAATGATCTGAATTACTGTAATTACAATCATCATATTTATTGTTTTAAAAAAAGAGTTTGAGATGAAAATATTTTGATGTAAATACTCACAGGTAATAACAGAGAGATCAAATAAAGAATGATGAACCAGAATTTTGTGACCCTCTGTTTCTCCTAATTGGTATTGTTTACAGGAATAAAGACCAACATCCTCAATCGTGAGCTTCTTTATACGCAGAGAACAGTTCGCTGTAACATTCAGTCTGTCTGATTTAGTTTTGACTTTTTCACTAATCTGTCCAAGTGTGATCAGCTCTGCTGCTGTTTTATTTCTTGAAATAAAGGTCCACATAGTACCATCACAGTTATTCTGCTCATCTATCACATTTACACAAGGCAGAGTGACGTCATCTCCAACTTTTGTAAAAAAGGATTTTTCATTTGCAAAAACTGTTGAGAAGATTCAAGAAAAATGTGGAAATAAATTAGAATACAGCAGTTTTTACAATCAAAGTGAAGATCATTTTAGACACAAGTTTATAAACATAGGATCCTCAGCTGTCTTTTTTACTGTAAAGGTTTGTGATTCTAATAATACTGATAAAATACAGCTATTAAAACTGTTTCCTGTATTCTTACCTACAATCTGAATCATCAGCATCAGACATGAAAACATTTGAATCCATCTGAATTCATCCATCGTGCTTCTCTGTCTCACTTCTTTCTTGTTCTCGATCTCGACTGTCACAGTCTCTGAGCTGATGACACTTTAAGACTGTTTGTACTTCCTGTCACATACACTGACCACAAGTTTAGCAATTTTCAGTTATTCCTCTTTTTTCCTTTTCTTGTCAATGTTTCATGGGTGGAGTGTATCAGCTTTTCAAAAATCTCAAATTCATGACGGCATTTAGAATAAAAAGAAATTACTGTAATTTGGTGCATTTATTGCTGGTGCTTGACACCTTTAAGCTAAAAAGATTACTGTGGAAATTGATTGTGTGAAGATTTTTAATAAAGCTGAATGTAGCTTTGGCATAATTAAAACCATTCCTTCGTTTAATATCAGAAAACTGAGAGCACATAGGAACAGACAGTTGAAGGGTCACCACAGTTTGACTCTAGGTGTCTAAGAGAGACTTGATTTTACAGCTACAGCTGTAGAAAATATACAGATAAGATATTCTAGTGTATTGAAAGACTTGTTTTTCACTGTTAATCTGAAGTGGGGTGTTTTTAGGCACTGGTCCAGCCAGGAAAATACTGCAGTTATCAGTATATTAGATCAGTAAATCACCCTGCAACCGCAGTCACTAAATCTACCCTATAACTTCTAAAATGTAATAAATCAGAAAGTTGCTTTCTGGTGTTTCTGCTAGTGATGGCCAAATGAAACTTTCTGAAGCACCGAAGCTTGTATCGAAAAAAGGTTCATTATTCGAAGCTTTTCAACAAAGTGCTCTTTGGTGTCATCTAGTGGCTAAAAATATGAAGAGCAGCTTGAAAGTAAAATGAACTGCTTCATTGGAGCTGTAGAGCAAGCGGAGCCGACAGCTGCTGTTTGCTGTTTGATATTATGTGATAGTTCTGTCTATTTTATTAATTAATAATTCTGATTAATAAACTTTCCTTGTTTAAACATGTGCTATAGTGTCTTCTCCCTTTGCTTGTGACTTATTAACATTTGTAAACATAATAGATAAAAATACATTGTGTATAATGACGTACAACACACTCTTCTAGTAGGTTGAGAGTAATGCTTGTGCTGTGAGGTCCCTGCATCGACATAGTTATGTAACTGGCCAGTGAATGGGTACATTTATATGCTATAACTTATATGTATAGCAGGGGTGCCCAATCCTAGTCCTCGAGAGCTACCGTCCTGCAGCTTTTAGATTCATCCTTGTTCCAACACACCTGAATCAAATGAATGTCTTGTTATCAGGCCTTTGCCAAACTTGATGACATGCTGAAGAGGTCATCAAACCATTTGATTCAGCTGTGTTGGAGTAGGGATGCATCTAAAAGCTGCAGGACAGTAGCTCTCGAGGACTAGGATTGGGCACCCCTGATGTATAGTGTATTTCTTTTGTATGTTTGTATCACCTGGGGGTAGAATTGCTTATGGGTAAAATAACACATAAGGTTGTTCTACTTGGTTGTTATTTAGGAATAGGCAGAACTTCCTCTCTTCTTGCTGACTCGATATCTCTCATTGTCACTCACTGGTTTGCTATTTCTCACACCAAAACACAGCACAAATCCAGACAGTGATTCTCTTCATTATAAACCACTGAATCAGGTACCGAAGCAGTGACGTAGAGGATGAAGCTTCAGACATCACCGATCACGTGATTCTGGCTGGTCGAACCAAGTCTCGACACAGTAATCCACATCCTGGGCTCAGTATTAGCAACTCTGCTTCATGGTTCACATCAGACACTCACCGGCCTGATCTCCTGCTGTTATGAACACTCTGGACTCTGGAAAGGACAAAATCGGACATCTTGGCTTCTCACTCCTCCACTCCATCAGAAACTCACCTGTTAGCCAAGTCTTTCATGTTAAATAAAGTCGTTAATTATTTATTTAAGAGCAATGACTTGTCTATCATGTCTGTATTTGAATCCAACATTTCTATTGGCTGTCACAGCCCTTGACATCTATAGGGGATTGAAACTCTTTCCTAATTCCTTGTTGAGGATTTCTGTGACCCTTTGTTCAAAATTTCCCCATCCATCTCATATCCTGACCTAAAGTCAAAATTGATTTTTAACTATTCTTAAAGCTGGCAATGAAACAGTGGATATTACTAATGCAAAGGGAGCTTATATAGTCTGTCCTTTGTGCTACTTTGTTCTCTAATATGTGCCTTTTCTCTTGTTTTGTATATTTTGCTGTAGTTTGTATAAATTTCTCCTGTTTGTTTGGACTTTTATAAAATGTCATCCCCAGATCCCAGTCTGACCAACAATCTGCACAATGCACTACAAAACTTCAGTCCACAGGCACCATCACATGGCCTACAGTCGACACAGTTCAAGTGGTCATTCTGGACCCATAAGACACTCAGGCACAGAGGAGACCTAAATGAAATAATAAAATAATAATAAAATAAACAGGTGCTTTTATTGTTTTGGTTGATCAGTTTAGTGATTTCATACAATATAAAATATCTCTCTTCAATAAAGAAAGATGTTAAACAAATGGGTTAAAAGATATATATAAACTTAAATTAACTGAAATTTAATGAAAAGAAGACTGACAAGTGAATGTCATAGAGTCGATGTGAACAGGACACAAATGCAGGAAAAACAGAGCAAAGAGAGTTATTTTATTTGGCTAAACAGGAGGACCATTGAAAAACTAACTAACTAACCATCAAAATATGAGTTTTGCAACTAAACTGATCTAGCTTCAGGATGCATCTAAAATGCATTCAGGCTGGCTGTGTGGCGTCGTGGAAATTGTGAATAAACTACAAACACCTGGTGAGTGTCTTTTTGAAGTGGGTTTAATTACATGTTGCAATGTGGAGAGAAACGCTCCGGTCAAACGCCAAACAGGTCTCTAACGATGGCCGCCGCCCTGATCTCTTATATACACACACAGATAAAAACATTCCACAACACTTCACATGAGTCTATACCTTCAGTTCAGCTTGTTGTGGAAAACTTTCCCTTCAAAGAATTACAACCCTGCCGTCACCTCCCTGCCTCCCACAGACAAACCCCAGGCCCCCACTACCTCTCTGTCCAACACTCCCACACACGGCGCCTCGATCTCTCTGACCTCCTCACAATGACCTCACTGTGTGTGTGGAAACATAAGACACAGATGTAAAGCTATCCTAAGTGACAAAGTGATATTGTTATAATATGTTATCAATACACAGAATAAAGAAATTTGCCCTTACAGTGGTAAATCCCAGTGTTATTGCTCATCAAGTCAAGCTTTAAAATCAAGAGGCTATATAGAAATCCTTTGAGAAAATCCTTATACGTATCAGAGCTATTGGGACAACACAGACTTACACAATGTCAGGTGGTTTTCATGCTAGTTATAATAGTGACAAGAGATTAGTAGCATAAATTTGTATTAATAATAATAACCAAAAAAATGGGTTACAAGATATAAATGTTTATTTATGTGCAGAAATAAAATAGAAAACAGTAGACTTAAAAATTGCTCATATTAAAATGTAACAAAAACAAAAGTGGATGAATGTGGAAGGAACTGAACAAAACTTAAAGAAGAAACCCGAATCACAAGATCCAACAAATGATGAGGGAAAGATAAAGGGGGAGGACAGGACTTTATATACATTGAGGACTAGTTGAGGTTGAGGACACAGATGAAGACAATCAGGGCAGAGTGAGAAATAACAAAAATAAAAAGTAGGACTAATGCGATACATGAAAGAAAAGTAAACTTCAAAGTAAAACAGGAAATAAAAAATTAAAGCTACAGCCAGTACTCGCACTAAACATGATAACAAAGAGGTTAAAGGATGTAGATGAGACAGGGGAAACTCAAGGGACCTAAAACACAGAAAGAAATAGACACCAACTCTTAATTAAAAAAAATAATAAGACTTCAAAAGCTGAAACACTGGAACAGTGAAGTCATTAAAATGGACACCAAAAGTCCGTAACTGAAATAATCTGTATGAAATGAGGCTCAGCATTACTCCAGAACTCAGATACAAACACTTGGTGACACTGGATGCTGGGAATCATTCAGTAGGTCAGCTGCCATCATTACTTGGTAAATTTAATGCTTTTAATTAACCTGAACTGCAAGTGTAAGCAGGGTTTAAATGAAATTTCAACCTCCACATGTCTTCTGCTGAACTAACCAGGAACAACTTTTATTTTTTGTTAAGCTGCAAATATGTTAATAATATACAAATGTTTGCAGAAAAGTTTTTTCCTGTAAAATATCGTAAAATATAAATTTATAACTATATCATTAATATCTATACAAGGCTTATGTGGGTACATTTAGATATTCACACTTGGATCACATTATGGAAACACACTGGTCTGATTTCATAAAGAAAAGAAAGTTTCTATTTACATTTATTCACATAGTTTTAATGGAGGATATAAAGACGTGATTCTGGATTTGAAACCAAATGTTTGTTATAATAATGGTATCTATCTAATAGTTTATGTTAATTAGTATGTTGCTACCAATCTGTTGTATGCAAACACAAAATTAGTCTTTAACTTAAATGTGAGTCCTTTTTGTCAACTTGAACTATGTGACTGGGAAACTGACAGTCGAGTAGAGGCTGCTGGGATCAGCAGTGGCTGCAGCAGAAGAGGAATGAGCCTTCACGGTGCTGTAGGTCACTGCATCACCTTCATCATCACCCCGAACCTGGAAAACAAGAGTGACATAACACTGTGACCCTGAAGTGGATAAGCGGTTTGATGGAGGTACTGGAAGAGCACTTACAGATCACATGCTTCTGTGTTCAATACATTATTTTTAGTTTCAAAGAAATTGTTGAAAAAATGGATTCTTTGTTTGCCCATGCTCAGCCTCTCCACCAAGTTCTCTGAAGTTCTGTTTTGCAGTTAACAAGTCACCCATCAAATTTTTGTACTTACTCACATGATTGCTGCAGGAGGATATATATATATATATATATATATATATATATATATATATATATATATATATATATATATATATATATATATATATAGTAAATAAATAAATAATACACAAAGACAAAACCTTACCCGAACTTTATTCGTGGTCTTGGTGTAGCTGATGGTAGCGTAGGAAACTTCAGGATCCGCCTACACAGTGAAGACAAGAAGATACAGACACATGGACAGACACAGGCCATTTACAACAATGATGAGATAATTATTATGATTCTATCTAACATTAATCTATCTGTCATCTGTTATCTGTTATTATTATTGTTGTTGTTGTTGTTGTTGTTGCTTATAATAGAAGGTGATCACATGCGGGATATGAAATGTTTTTTGTTTCAGTCTTTGTGCAGTGGAGCTGAATCAGTCTGTTAGAGAAGATGGCCAGATGTGGATGCCCAGATGCTTGTACCTCCTCCACCACATCAACATATTCCATATATCTATTCTCTTCCGCTTATCTTTATCAGGGTCACAGAGGGGCTGGAGCCTATCCCAGCTATCATAGGGCGAGAGGCGGGGTACAACCCGAAGAGGTCACCAGTCTTTCGCAGGGGAAACAGAGACAGACAGACAATAATACCCTCCCAGGATAGACACTGGTTATGTAGCCATCATCTTCCTTCTGAAGTTTTCACCATCTGTCTGGCCTTGTTCACATCCAGAAGCAGATCATTCCTCCCAGACCACTCCTCAAAATCATTCACTAGTGCTCTGTGCTGTTACAATTAGTAATACTTCAAACCACTGTATAATTGTCAGAGTGTAGGTAGCATATAATCCAGATCCTGAGGTGTAGAAGGTGAGCGAGGAAACTTGATAGTTGTTAAGCTCTGATGGTGTTAAATAGGAACTGGACAGGATGATTTCCATAACATTGGAATCTTGTCCTGCTTCAGATTCATGTTGTAAATGTGACTCAGGATCACAGACAGCTGGATAGCACAGGTCCTCAGCGGAATTGCTTTTATGTAGTTTCTCCAGTTGTTTTCTAATCTGTTCAGAAGTCACAGCCAAGCAGTGGGTGTTTCCAACTACACCCGTAGGTCCTCAGTTCCTCCATTTCTGCAAATCTGAAGGCTTACGTCTTTGTATTAAGCAGTTTTTTCAGGTCACACTGATCCAGAGCCCGTTGTTCTGAATGCAGTTTACAGTCCTGGCTTGTAAGATTGATCTATTCTGTGATGCTGCCAGTCAAACTGTTAAAGTTCTCTCAATGTAGTTCACTAAATACACAGCAGTCTGTGAGGCCATGCTGTGGGCCAGCATACTACACAGCACAGCGCCATGGTAACAGATATCATCTACTATGTGTCTCACAGAATAACAACTAGTATAGTAATACTAGCATCAGAGTCTCAGTGTGTCATGCATTTACATTTAGAGAACACATTAAAGAAGAAGTGGTTGTAACTCTGCTCTGGGTGTAGTGTGTGATCTCACCGAGTCCTGACTGGTTTGAGGAGCAGACCGAGTCTCTGCAGGGTTTAAACTCAGTCCCTGAAAAACAGACATAATCTGGTTACATCAGGTGGTAAACTGTGTCTGTGAAGGCAGTTTAGTTCTTGTTAACAGCGCTCAGAGATGATCGGATTTGTTGTTTATTTAATGTCAGTTGAAGAAACATTTAATTATTTATAGTAAAACTCACAGCATCTTCATCCATCTGTGTTTTGTTTCCTGTAAAGACACAAAAAGTCAACTTTAACATTCACTTCAAAACTTATAGAAGTTTTATTTGTAAATCTTCTCACCTCTAGTTCTCTTCCATCTGATGAAAAACACAACAACTATCAAGAGTGAGACCAAACCCACAGCTGGAATGATGAACCACAGGACACCTGGCAAAAGGAGAAAAACAAAAACCTCTAAAGCATTTTCTAGTTTAAAATATGGAAAATATAATTAAAGTGGGCTGCTGTGTTTGAAAGGTCAGCTGGTATAATGTCAGAGACATTCACTTTCATTCACATAATGTGAACCAAAATCAGTTTATTTCTATTCACAAAAAAGGAAATTCCATGAACAGAAAGTTTGAGTTCAGACGTGTGATTTTACTGACAGACAATGATTAAATGAATAAATATATCTCCACCCACATCCATGATATTCAGAAACAGATATTTATGTTTAATATTTATGTTTAATACAAAAATGAAAACATCTTCAGACCAGAAGTTTCCATCTTATGTTTCCTGTAGGATACATGTCTGACTGTCATTCAGCTAAATGTACATAAATGTAATGAAACGAATGGAATAAAAACATAAAAACCAAAATAGAAACATAAAAAGTCAAATATATGTTACAGTATAATTTTTACTTATTATTTGCAAACACATGGTTGAGTTACCATGTTGTGAATCTCCTGATGATTTGTTGTTTGCTGTCGTGCTTTCATTTTCCACAGTTTTTGCTGTTGTATCATCTGAAATCAGCACATGAAAAAAAGAGAGAATGTATTTGTCATGTGCTGTAAATCATATTAAAAGGCCACTTTGAACTAAAAAATAAATATTTTGATCAACTTAGTTTTAGTAACATCACCTGATTTTAGAACCGTCTTAATTATTGTGGTTGTTTCAGTTTTTCTGTCTGGTTTCTTTGTTGTTTTTGTGTCACCTGAATAAATGAAATAACACAACATAAAACTTTTCCATGTTTTTCATCTGTTGTAAATTTAAGCTTTAGCTGATTTTAGTCGTATTAAATAGTTGATCATGATCTCACCTGTTTCCTCACCTGAGGTCTGATGGCTGAAGGTAAACAGCTGCACTTTTCCTGTTTTAGTATCAGTCACTTCAAACTTCAGTATTTTATGATGTGATGAGTATAAATAATTATACTTCAGAATAGACACAGTGGTGGAGCAGTCAGTCTGTGAAGTCACTGTTTCTTTGTTCTCTTTGTCCACATCTTGACCTCCAACCAGCCACTTCACTGTGTGATGACACTCTGCATATGTCACCACAGAGCAGTTTAACTTCACCGTATCAGTGTCCTTATGTTCAGTCACTGGTGAACATAATGTCACATAGTGAGACACAAAAAGTGCATTAGGACAGATATATTAATCACTTTAAGTTTAATTATTTAATTATTATAAATATGATTAATGTTTTTGTTTTCCAAGAAGAGTTTGAGCTAAAACTATTTTGATGTAAATACTCACAGGTAATAACAGAGAGATCAACCAAAGACTGATGAACCAGAGTGTGTTTAGATGGTGTTTCCTCGACTTTGTATTGTTGACAGTAATAAAGACCAACATCCTCAACTTTGAGCTTCTTTATAAGCAGAGAACAGTTCGCTGTAACACTCAGTCTGTCTGATTTAGTTTTGGCTTCTGTACTAATCTGTCCAAGTGTGATCAGCTCTACTGTTGTTTGTTTCTTGAAGCAAACGTCCACGTAGTACCATCACAGTTATTCTGCTCATCTATCACATTTAGACAAAGCAGAGTGACGTCACCTCCAACTTTCATAAACATGGATGTTTCATTTACAGATACTGTTGAGAAGATTGAAGAGAAATATGAAAAATAAATTAGAATACAGCAGTTTTTACAATCAGAGTGAAGATCATTTTAGATACAAGTTTATAAAATGTCCCATGCTCCCCTAAAACATCAGAGCATGCTCAGCTGTCTTATTTACTGTAGAGGTTATTGACTATAACGATATTGACAATATTTAGTTTTGTTGTTATTAAAATGTTTCCTGTATTCTTACCTACAATCTGAATCATCAGCATCAGACATAAAAATATTTGAATCCATCTGAATTCATCCATCGTGCTTCTCTGTCTCACTTCTTTCTTGTTCTCGATCTCGACTGTCACAGTCTCTGAGCTGATGACTCTTTAAGACTGTTTGTACTTCCTGTTATTTGTCAGACGTCACATCCTCACCACAACTTTAGTAATTATCAGTTCTTTCCCTTTTTTGTTGATGTTCATGTTTCATAGAGGGGTTCATCAGCTATTTACATCTCTGAAATTCATGAATGCATTTTTTATAACGAAAGACTATTGTAAAGAGAAATGATAAGAAGACTCAGCAGGTGCACATTGTGTCCATTTGTGACAATGACGTGTTTGACACCATGAAAATAAAAAAAGATGACTGATGACGATGAATGTGTGAAGATTGTTAGTAAAGATAAATGTTTCCATCCTCTTTCTTTTAACAGAGCTTGTTAGAAAACAGACAGCACATAAGAACAAACAGTCGAAGCGTCAAACTCCTACATGCAGGCTGATGTCTAAGAGATGAAGATATCCAACTGCAGCTATAGAAAAAACAGCAGATAAGATATTTTAGTGGACTGAGACCCTCCTCTTCCTCATTGTTAACATGAAGTTATTTCTTTCTGAGAGCTGAAGAGGAAGTGTTTCTGTGAGAGTGAGGGAGCTGCAGCAGCAGCAGAGCTCCGGACGTTTGACTCTGTATTAATGACCAGATAAACATCAGAAACACAAATGATTAAAACACTGATGAAGGCTCTGATTTGGACCCATTTTCTCATTTTTCAGTTTGTCCATCTTTGACTTGTCTTGTTTCACCAACCACTAAATCGATCTCTCTCTTCTCTCTCCTCTGTTCTAAAAATGAGTTTGGGAAATTACAATATCCTCTCATCATGGTGTACTAAGGATATTTAGTAACACTCTGATGACTCTGCAATAGTCGGCCTCATCACTGATGGGGACGACAAGGAGTACAGAGGACTGACTCAGGACTTTGTGGACTGGTGCCAGCTGAACTACCTCCAGATCAATGCCAGTAAAACCAAGGAGCTGGTGGTAGACTTCCATGAGCACAAACATCCTCCACTGCAACCACTGAACATCCAAGGTATGGACATCAAGGCTGTGGACAGCTACAGGTACCTGGTGTTCATCTGAACAACAAACTGGACTGGACTCATAACTCAGACGCCCTCTACAGGAAAGGGCAGAGCAGGCTGTACCTGCTGCGGAGACTCAGGTCGTTTGGGAGTGGAGGGCCCACTCCTGAAGACCTTCTATGACTCTGTGGTGGCCTCAGCCATTTTTTATGGTGTGGTCTGCTGGGAGGCAGCATCTCTGCTGGGGACAGGAAGAGACTGAAGAGGCTGATCCGAAGGGCCAGCTCTGCTCTAGGATGCCCTCTGGACCCAGTGGAGGTGGTGAGTGACAGGAGAATTGTGGCTAAGCTGTCATCCCTGATGGACAACATCTCCCACCCCATGCATGAGACTGTGACAGCACTGAGCAGCTCCTTCAGTGGGAGACTGCGGCACCACGGTGTGGGACGGAGAGATTTCGCAGGTCTTTCCTCCCCACTGCTGTCAGACTCTACAATAAAGACTTTTGCAGCTGATCAAACACACAAACCCACACATGTGCAATAAGACCGATATATGTGCAATTCTTCTTCTGACGGTTGTTGTGTTTTGTATTTTCCTACTCAGTTGTATATAGTATTTGTATTTCTATTTTATTCTATTGTATATATTATTCTATTCTATTTTATTCTATTGTACATAGTATTTTATTTTATTTTATTTTATTTTATTTTATTGCATTCCAGTGTTTTCTAATTTCTGCTACATAACTTTGCACTTTTGCTGTAACAAAACAAATTTCCCACCTGTGGGACTAATAAAGGCCATCTTATCTTATCTTATCTTATATTTTATGAGTCACAGTCAGGAGGATGCAGGACAGAAAATGAGGAGGCACAAATGAGAGGAATGAGAAATTCCTTGGGAGATGCAGGTGTGATTAACAGTTGACTGTATACAAACTGACAGACTGAGGACCTCTGGTGGACAGAAAAGGGTACTACATGAAAAAGAGCTCAGCCCTAAACTGTGACAATTAATAATTTATTTTGCATAAATACAGTTTCACCTGCAGCAAACACTGAAACTGGATAGAAATTTGTTTTAATATTGAGATCAAATTATCATAAACGAAACAGAATATTTATACAGATTCTAAAGATCATTAAAGACATGTTATAAATGTACATTGGACAAAATACAAGATAGTTAGGACATAAAAAACATCTTTAATCAGACTAAAGCAAAAATACCATGAAACACACACACACACACACACACACACACACACACACACACACAGTTGGTTTAAATGACATGACTGCATTCAGGAAGATATGGTTTTAACAAGTAATAACCCCAGCATTAGTGAAGCGTAACTGGCTTCGGCTGCTCTTCATTATGTTAAATCCCAGGATGAACCTGGTCATGAATTTGTCATGCTGCAGCATCCAGCCGGAGGCGAGCAGCAGCCAGAGTATCCGACAGCCATCATTCAGTCACAGAAGGGCTGACAGCTCTGAATACATTAACATAGACATAACATAGATTAACATGGAAGCCAAAATGGACTAATCATATCTAAGATATTTAATGTGTAAAACCAGATGAGATGATTCTGATAATATAACAGCAGTGATTTTATCAGCAAGTTGTTGATCAGTGCAGTCTGATTGAAACAGCAGAGTTTCCCACATTTTCATAGTTGACTGGAACATCTTCATCTCTATCATAATGTACCTGCCAAATAAATTATTATTAGTCCTTTATTTATCCAGGTAAAAATCTCATTTCCAAGATAGACCAGGGATCATGGCTGCAAAAGTCAAAAGCACATGCATCACATAATTACAAAAGAATTAAAAAAATACAATATTCCTACAAACATGTGAGAAATATACAACAACAGATCATTAAGAGCGACATTAAAAACAATCACACTGACTAAAAGAGTTATTCTGTCCTTTCTTTAAGATGGACTCACAACGTAACCATTTCTAACATTTTCAGTTCCTTCTGCAGATTATTCCAGGAAACAGGGGCAGCAAATTTAAAAGGCTTTTTTCCTGATTCTGTTCTGATTTTCGGGACAATCAATTGTATGATACTGTGGGAATGATAGTGGCTGCTATCATAATGTTCCTGTCACATAAATAGAAACAAGATAAAATATATCAGATTGGATTTAAACAAATAAATTTTTTCTTTTTTTTTTTATATCCTGTCTTGTCTGAGAGTGTTTGCATTCAGAATCATGATCTGAATGTGATGTTGTGCCAAACACATTTGCTTCTCCAACATGAGCTCTACAAACTCTTTACAGGCTCCTCTTGTTTTTCTGTTTCCTTGACCTGTTTATTTTTTCATTTCTGTTACATTTTTTCTGTTTTTACAGGATACATGTAATGACACACCTGCCCCCAAAGGCCATTATATGGTGCATGGTGAAATGTCATTAGCTGCAATGACTATAGATGTAATTAAAAAGGAGGGGTGGGTCATTGCCCAGTACAGCCAGCAAAGACACATGAATGGCCCAACCCACTGCGGTCTGTGCAGCCAACGCCGCCTCCTAACACACACACTCTTCACTCTGCTGCCTTCTGGCAAGAAGTACCAGAGCATTCAGGTCCTCACTGCCAGACTGCGAAACAGTTTCTTCCCTCAAGCCGTCAGACTCCTGAACACTCAGTGACTGGACGGACACACACACACACACACACACACACACACACACACACACACACACACACACACACACACACACACACACACACACACACACATACCTTCATACACGTCACAACCTCAAGCACTTATCTGTACAATCTCCTACACGCACATGCACAACTTAATGGAAATATAAGACTGGGAGCTGGAAGACTGCCCCAAGAATGAGAGAGACAGCTAACAATTGGCTGAGTAAGCGCCCCCATTCCCCACACCCCGCCACAGGGGGCAACCAACTGCTAACCTGAGTTTGTAGTGACAACGCCCCAGAGCACCACAGTGCCTGAGGCAGCACCTGTTGCTCCCACTGCAAATACCAGTTGAGAGCATAGAGATGAGTCCCAAGTCATGGGACTGCATCCCAACCACAGTTATTTTCACACCTGACAGTAGACACACACAAAAGGACAAACTAGCAAACTAGTCTGAGTCTGAGACAAGCTTCAGCCAGCAATTGATGCCCCCCTCCCCCCATCTCCAAAAAAGGGCCTGCGGGCATCGAAGAGCCCCTGAGACACAGCCAGGACATACTGATGCAGGCCAACCCACCCCATAGAGTGAAGCAGCCAAGGGGGGCTAAACCACTCCCAGACAGGAAGAGACCCAGCCAAAAACTGGGCAACACAGGGAACCAGGGCTCCAGGCCCTGCAAGTGGAAGAAGAGCCCAGCCACCAACCAGGAGCACCTGCAGCCATGAGCACAAAATGCAGCACATCCCAAGACTGCAAGGGAGTCCCCACCCCAGCCCTTCACCACCACCTGAGGACGGTGCAGGAAATTTACATGACTAATAGATTTCATTTTTTATTTACAAATATCAACATTGTTGTTATCAACATGACACATATGAATACAGATTATTTATAAAATAACATGATTTATTATGTGTTAGCGTATTTATCTATTCAGTGCATGTGGGTTATTTTTTGTTTTTTGACATGTTCCTGTTTTTTTTAACTAGTTCATTTATTTCAATTAATCAGCTTATTTGTTTGTAACCAGGTTAAAACGGTCATTTATTGAAATATGTTAAAATAATAAATTTTTTTGAATTCCTTCTAAAAATATAAAAAAATGAAGGTTTAAGTATTTAAAAAAATGGAATTACTTTTAAAATGGGCACAATGTGTTTAATAAGTTTAAAAGAGCATTTCCATTATATGTGGTTTATTCTTACAAGTATCCTGTTTATTATGAAGAGCTCACGATTGTGAAAGGCACTGAATGTGGTTGTGATCGGTAGCTGGACTGTGAGAATTTGCGATGGAAAGTACGAGAAGTTTGTAGAAGTGTGTATGTATGAACTGGAGTATCTGCTTGAAATCCACTGAGCAGCTGCTCACTTTAGTTTTAGTTCAAGATCCCTCGCCATCCTGGAGATGCTCGCTGACCTCTCTGCATTCCTTCATACATAACTGGTATGAACTGGTCCAATTTCAAATACTGTTCCAGATCATTTTCTAATAACTTCATTTCATTGTCTCAGCCACAGATGATAACTGGAGACAGACAAAGCTATAAATAAAGCTACAGAAAAATCAACTGGTGGCCTATAGAAACCATGTCCTCCACCCTCTGGAAACATGGGACCACAGAGCTCATAGAAGCAGTAAAAAAACGACGTGAAAAGTGAGTCTAAGTTTGACGTTGAAAAGTCGTCCACAACCAAATCTGGACTATAAATAGCCCGTACACGGAGACTCTACAGATGTCAACACTTGATGTTTAGTAGACATCTGAACAAAGATGGCGTTCCAAAACAATCCCTTCAGTGGACTGACGTATAAAAACGTCACTCTGACGTCACCTTGCGCAGTGGGGTGCGTCGCGTTTTGTTCATTTGTGATTTGTTGTTCAAATTCTTTTGCTTTGCATCCTGCTGGTTTTCTTTCAGTGTGTCAGCTGTTGGGACAAGCTTAACAACTTTATCACAAATATTTAATAATAATTTCAGTGATAATTTAAAGGCAGATGACAGCATCAATGATCCACTTTCCCAAAGCAAACCCTCACATGTGGGGTTCAAACCAACAACCTTTCACCCATAAACTTCTGACTCTCAGTCCTCTGCTGAACCACATTTCGCTCAACAAATTCAAAACAATCTCTGAAATGTTGTTTACAGTATCAGAAATACAACATTTAGAAGTTTTAGTTGTTACGTTGGATTACTGAGTTTTGTACTTACTGTGTTTTTATCCATCTGTGTTTTTTTCCCTAAAATGACAAAAAAGTCAATTTAATATTAAAGTGAAAATTCAAAATCATTCAAACTTCTCATGATTAAATTTACCTTTAGTTTTTGTCCACATGTTGACTGTCACAGCTGTTATTGAAAGTGCTGCCAATCCCACAGAGACAATTATGAACCTCAAAGATACAAAATCTGAAAAAAGTGAATCAAAACTTCTAATTATTCACATGACTTCTTTGCAGTTTTCTGTTTAAATTATTTTACTTATTTATTATGTAATATTTTAAATGTAAAGTAAAGTTAAAATTTGATGCACTCAAATTCAAAAGCATTTTCTAGTTTAAAATATGGAAAATGGCTAAAGATGGCTGCCATGTTTACACAGTCAGCTGGTGTAATGTTATATGAAGAGGAAAATACAGACGCACATGATCAGATAATAATAATTCAAATATTATGTGAATTATTATGTCATAATATGTGATATTATGACATTTGCTTTCATTTATATTATGTGAACCAAAGTCAGTGTATTCCTGTCTAAATATCCCATGAACAAAAGCGTTTTAGTTCAGACGTGTGATTTTTCTCACAGACAACGATTAAATGAATAAATATATCTCCACCCACAGCCATGTTACTCAGAGACAAATATTTATGTTTAATACAAAAGTGAAAACATCTTCAGACCAAAAGTTTCCATCTTATGTTTCCTGTAGGATACATGTCTGACTGTCACTCAGCTAAATGTACATAAATGTAATTAAACGACTGGCATACAAATATAAAAACCAAAATGGAAACATAAAAAGTAAAATATACATTACAGTATATTTTTAACTTTTCATTTACTAACACATGGTTGAGTTACCATGTTGTGAATCTCCTGACGGTTTGTTGTTTGCTTTCATGCTTTCATTTTCCACAGTTGGCATTTTTGTTGTTGTATCATCTGGAACAAAAAGTAAAGATAATAATTTTTTCAGGTGCTTTAAGATACTAAAAAAACTTTAAAAGGTCACTTTTAAAGCACAATAAACAAATATTTTTGGTCAGTTTGATTTTAGTAACATCTTAATTTGTTGTTTCAGTTTTTCTGGCTGGTTTCTTTGTTGTTTTTGTGTCACCTGAATAAATGAAACAACACAACATAAAACTTTTCCATGTTTTTCATCTGTTGTAAATTCAAGCTTTAGCTGATTTTAGTCGTATTAAATAGTTGATCATGATCTCACCTGTTTCCTCACCTGAGGTCTGATGGCTGAAGGTAAACAGCTGCACTTTTCCTGTTTTAGTATCAGTCACTTCAAACTTCAGTATTTTATGATGTGATGAGTATAAATAATTATACTTCAGTATAGACACAGTGGTGGAGCAGTCAGTCTGTGAAGTCACTATTTGTTTGTTCTCTTTGTTCACATCTTGACCTTTAAGCAGCCACTTCACTGTGTGATGACACTCTCCATGTGTCACCACAGAGCAGCTTAACTTCACCTTATCAGTGTCCTTATGTTCAGTCACTGGTGAACATAATGTAATAATGTAAAAGACAAAATCGTGTATTAGGACAGATATATTAATCACTTTAACTGATTATTATTTAATTATTATAAATATAATTAATGTTTTTTTGTTCCAAGAAGAGTTTGAGCTAAAACTATTTTGATGTAAATACTCACAGGTAATAACAGAGAGATCAACCAAAGACTGATGAACCAGAGTGTGTTTAGATGGTGTTTCCTCGACTTTGTATTGTTGACAGTAATAAAAACCAACATCCTCAACTGTGAGCTTCTTTATAAGCAGAGAACAGTTCGCTGTAACACTCAGTCTGTCTGATTTAGTTTCGGCTTCTTCAACAATCTGTCCAAGTGTGATCAGCTCTACTGCTGTTGGTTTGTTTCTTGAAGCAAAGGTCCACGTAGTACCATTACAGTTATTCTGCTCATCTATCACATTTAGACAAAGCAGAGTGACGTCACCTCCAACTTTCATAAACATGGATGTTTCATTTACAGATACTGTTGAGAAGATTGAAGAGAAATATGAAAAATAAATTAGAATACAGCAGATTTTACAATCAGAGTGAAGATCATTTTAGATACAAGTTTATAAACAGAGCATGCTCAGCTGTCTTATTTACTGTAAAGGTTTGTGATTCTAATAATACTGATATAATCTAGTTTGACTGCTATTAAAATGTTTCCTGTATTCTTACCTGCAATCTGAATCATCAGACATAAAAACATTTGAATCCATCTGAATTCATCCATCGTGCTTCTCTGTCTCACTTCTTTCTTGTTCTCGATCTCGACTGTCACAGTCTCTGAGCTGATGACTCTTTAAGACTGTTTGTACTTCCTGTTATTTGTCAGTCGTCACATTCTCACCACAAATTTAGCAATTATCAGTTCTTTCCCTTTTTTTTGTTGATGTTTATGTTTCATAAAGGGGTTCATCAGCTATTTACATCTCTGAAATTCACTAAGACATTTTTTATAAAGAAAGACTATTCTAAAGAGAACTGATAAGAAGACTCAGCAGGTGCACATTGTGTCCTTTTGTGTCAATGACGTGTTTGACACCATGAAAACAAAAAGATGACTGAGGACGATGAATGTGTGAAGATTGTTAGTAAAGATAAATGTTTCCATCCTCTTTCTTTTAACAGAGCATGTTAGAAAACAGACAGCACATAAGAACAAACAGTCGAAGCATCAAACTCCTACATGCAGGCTGATGTCTAAGAGATGAAGATATCCAACTGCAGCTATAGAAAATACAGCAGATAAGATATTTTAGTGGACTGAGACCCTCCTCTTCCTCATTGTTAACATGAAACAATTTCTTTCTGAGAGCTGAAGAGGAAGTGTTTCTGTGAGAATGTGAGAACCGCAGCAGCAGCAGAGCTCTGGATGCTTGACTCTGTAATAATGACCAGATAAACATCAGAAACACAAATGATTAAAACACTGATGAAGCCTCTGTTTTGGACCCATTTTCTCATTTTTCAGATTGTCCATCTTTGACTCGTCTTGTTTCACCAACCACTAAATGGATCTCTCTCTTCTCTCTCCTCTGTTCTAAAAATGAGTTTGGGGAATTACAATATCCTCTCATCATGGTGTACTAAGGATATTTATATTTTATTAGTCACAGTCAGGAGGATGCAGGACAGAAAATTGTGGGGGCACAAATGAGAAGAATGAGAAATTCCTTGGGAGATGCAGGTGTGATTAACAGGTGACTGTATACAAACTGACAGACCGAGGACCTCTGGTGGACAGAAAAGGGTACTACATAAAAAAGAGCTCAGCCCTAAACTGTGACAATTAATAATTTATTTTGCATAAATACAGTTTCACCTGCAGGAAACACTGAAACTGGATAGAAATCTGTCTTAATATTGAGATCAAATTATCATAAACAAAACAGAATATTTATACAGATTCTAAAGATCATTAAACACGTTATAAAATGTACACTGGACAAAATACAAGATAAAAATACCATGAAACACACACACACACACACACACACACACACACACACACACACACACACACACAGTTGGTTTAAATTACATGACTGCATTCATCAAGATATGGTTTTAACAAGTAATAACCCCAGCATTAGTGCAGCGTAACTGGCTTCAGCTGCTCTTCATTATGTTAAATCCCAGGATGAACCTGGTCATGAATTTGTCATGCTGCAGTGTCCAGCCGGAGGCGAGCAGCAGCCAGAGTATCCGACCTGCCAAATAAATTATTATTAGTCCTTTATTTATCATCATTCAGTCACAGAAGGGCTGACAGCTGTGAATACATTAACATAGACATAACATAGATTAACATAGAAGTCAAAATGGACTCATCATATCTAAGATATTTAATGTTTAAACCAGATGAGATGATACTGATAATATAACAGCAGTGATTTTATCAGGAAGTTGTTGGTCAGTGCAGTCTGATAGAAACAGCAGAGTTTCCCACATTTTCATAGTTGACAGGAACATCTTCATCTCTATCATAATGTACCTGCCAAATAAATTATTATTAGTCCTTTATTTATCCAGGTAAAAATCACATTTCCAAGATAGACCAGGCATCATGGCTGCAAAAGTCAAAAGCAAATGCATCACATAACTACATAACAATTAAAAAAATACAATATTCCTACAAACATGTGAGAAATATACAACAACAGATCATTAAGAGTGACATTAAAAACAATCACACTGACTAAAAGAGTTATTCTCTCCTTTCTTTAAGATGGACTTACAACGTAACCATTTCTAACATTTTCAGTTCCTTCTGCAGATTATTCCAGGAAACAGGGGCAGCACATTTAAAAGGCTTTTTCCTAATTCTGTTCTGATTTTCAGGTCAATCAGTTGTATTATATCGTGGGAACGATAGTGGCTGCTATCATAATGTTCCTGTCACATAAACAAAAACAAGATAAAATATATCTGATTGGATTTACACAAATACATTTTCTCTTTTAAAAAAAATCCTGTCTTGTCTGAGAGTGTTTGCATTCAGAATCATGATCTGAATGTGATGTTGTGCCAAACACATTTGCTTCTCCAACATGAGCTCTACAAATTCTTTACAGGCTCCTCTTGCTTTTGTTTCCTTGACCTGTTTATTTTTTCATTTCTGTTACATTTTTTCTGTTTTACAGGATACATGTAATGACACACCTGCCCCCAAAGGCCATTATATGGTGCATGGTGAAATGTCATTAGCTGCAATGACTATAGATGTAATTAAAAAGGAGGGTTCAAGTCATTTTTACCCAGTACAGCCAGCAAAGACACATGAATGGCCCAACCCACTGCGGTCTGTGTAAGTGAGCCAACGCCGCCTCCTAACACAGTCTAACACTCTTCACTCTGCTGCCTTCTGGCAAGAAGTACCAGAGCATTCAGGTCCTCACTGCCAGACTGCGAAACAGTTTCTTCCCTCAAGCCGTCAGACTCCTAAACACTCAGTGACTGGACTGACACACACACACACACACACACACACACACACACACACACACACACACACACACAATGTACCTGTCAACACGTACAACCTCAAGCACTTATCTGTACAATCTCCTACACGCACATGCACAACTTAATGGAAATATAAGACTGGGAGCTGGAAGACTGCCCCAAGAATGAGAGAGACAGCTAACAATTGGCTGAGTAAGCGCCCCCATTCCCCACACCCTGCCACAGGGGGCAACCAACTGCTAACCTGAGTTTGCAGTGACAACGCCTCAGAGCACCACAGTGCCTGAGGCAGCACCTGTTGCTCCCACTGCAAATACCAATTGAGAGCATATAGATGAGTCCCAATTCATGGGACTGCATCCCAACCACAGTTATTTTCACACCTGACAACAGACACACAAAGAGGATAAACTAGCAAACTAGTCTGAGTCTGAGACAAGCTTCAGCCAGCAATTGATGCCCCCCCCCCCCTCTCCCTCCAAAAAGGGCCTGCGGGCATCGAAGAGCCCCTGAGACACAGACCGGACATACTGATGCAGGCAAACCCACCCTATAGAGTGGAGCAGCCACAAGGGAGGGGCTTAAACCACTCCCAAACAGGAAGAGACCCAACCAAAAACTGGGCAACACCAGGGAACCAGGGCTCCAGGCCCTGCAAGTGGAAGAAGAGCCCAGCCACCAACCAGGAGCACCTGCAGCCATGAGCACAAAATGCAGCACATCCCAAGACTGCAAGGGAGTCCCCACCCCAGCCCTTCACCACCACCTGAGGACGGTGCAGGAAATTTACATGATTAATAGATTTAATTTTTTATTTAGAAATATCAACATTGTTGTTATCAACATGACACATATGAATACAGATTATTTATAAACAAACATGATTTAATATGTGTTAGCGTATTTATTTATTCAGTGCATGTGGGTTGTTTTTTGTTGTTTGACATTTTCCTGTTTTTTTTAACTAGTTCATTTATTTTAATTAATCAGCTTATTTGTTTGTAACCAGGTTAAAATGGTCATTTATTAAAATGTGTTAAAATATTAAAATTTTTGAATTCCTTCTAAAAATATAAAAGAATAAAGGTTTAAGTATTTAGAAAAAATGGAATTACTTTTAAAATGGGCACAATGTGTTTAATAAGTTTAAAAGAGCATTTGCATTATATGTGGTTTATTCTTACAGGTATCCTGTTTATTATGAAGAGCTCACGATTGTAAAAGGCACTGAATGTGGTTGTGATCGGTAGCTGGACTGTGAGAATTTGCGATGGAAAGTACGAGAAGTTTGTAGAAGTGTGTATGTATGAACTGGAGTATCTGCTTGAAATCCACCGAGCAGCTGCTCACTTTAGTTTTAGTTCAAGATCCCTCGCCATCCTGGAGATGCTCGCTGACCTCTCTGCATTCCTTCATACATAACTGGTATGAACTGGTCCAATTTCAGATGGCATACTGTTCCAGATCATTTTCTAATGACTTCATTTCATTGTCTCAGCCACAGATGATAACTGGAGACAGACAAAGCTATAAATAAAGCTACAGAAAAATCAACTGGTGGCCTATAGAAACCATGTCCTCCACCCTCTGGAAACATGGGACCACAGAGCTCATAGAAGCAGCATAAAAATGCCGTCTAAAGTGAGTCTAAAGACGTCCACAACCAAATCTGGACTATAAATAGCCCGTACACGGAGACCGTACAGATGTCAACACTTAACTTTTAGTAGACATCCGAAAAAAGACGCCGCCTGGCGTTCCAAAACAATCCCTTCTGTGGACTGACGTATAAAAACGTCACTCTGACGTCACCTTGCGCAGTGGGGTGCATCACATTTTGTTAATTTGTGATTTGTTGTTCAAATTCTTTTGCTTTGCATCCTGCTGGTTTTCTTTCAGTGTGTCAGCTGTTGGGACAAGCTTAACAACTTTATCACAAATATTTAATAATAATTTCAGTGATAATTTAAAGGCAGATGACAGCATCAATGATCCACTTTCCCAAAGCAAACCCTCACATGTGGGGTTCAAACCAACAACCTTTCACCTATAAACTTCTGACTCTCAGTCCTCTGCTGAACCACATTTCGCTCAATAAATTCAAAATAATCTCTGAAATGTCGTTTACAGTATCAGAAATACAACATTTAGAAGTTTTAGTTGTTACGTTGGATTACTGAGTTTTGTACTTACTGTGTTTTTATCCATCTGTGTTTTCTTCCCTAAAATGACAAAAAAGTCAATTTAATATTAAAGTGAAAATTCAAAATCATTCAAACTTCTCATGATTAAATGTACCTTTAGTTTTTGTCCACATGTTGACTGTCACAGCTGTTATTGAAAGTGCTGCCAATCCCACAGAGACAATTATGAACCTCAAAGATACAAAATCTGAAAAAAGTGAATCAAAACTTCTAATTATTCACATGACTTCTTTGCAGTTTTCTGTTTAAATTATTTTACTTATTTATTATGTAATATTTTAAATGTAAAGTACACAATAAAGTTAAACACCTGAAATTTGATGGACTCAAATTCAAAAGCATTTTCTAGTTTAAAATATGGAAAATGGCTAAAGATGGCTGCCATGTTTACACAGTCAGCTGGTGTAATGTTATATGAAGAGGAAATTACAGACACACATGATCAGATATTAATAATTCAAATATTATGTGAATTATTATGTCATAATATGTGATATTATGACATTTGCTTTCATTTATATTATGTGAACCAAAGTCAGTGTATTCCTGTCTAAATATCCCAGGAACAAAAACATGTAAGTTCAGACGTGTGATTTTACTCACAGACAACGATTAAATGAATAAATATATCTCCACCCACAGCCATGTTACTCAGAGACAAATATTTATGTTTAATACACAAGTGAAAACATCTTCAGACCAAAAGTTTCCATCTTATGTTTCCTGTAGGATACATGTCTGACTGTCATTCAGCTAAATGTACATAAATGTAATTAAACATCTGATATAAAAATATAAAAACCAAAATAGAAACATAAAAAGTAAAATATACATTACAGTATATTTTTAACTTTTCATTTACTAACACATGGTTGAGTTACCATGTTGTGAATCTCCTGATGATTTGTTGTTTGCTTTCATGCTTTCACTTTCCATAGTTGGCATTTTTGTTGTTGTATCATCTGGAACAAAAAGTGAAGATAATAATTTTTTCATGTGCTTTAAAATACTAAAAAAAATTTTAAAGGCCACTTTTAAAGCACAATAAACAAATATTTGTGGTCAGTTTAATTTGAGTAACATCACCTGATTTTAAGAACATCTTAATTGTTGTGGTTGTTTCAGTTTTTCTGGCTGGTTTCTTTGTTGTTTTTGTGTCACCTGAATAAATGAAACAACACAACATGAAACTTTTCCATGTTTTTCATCTGCTGTAAATTCAAGCTTTAGCTGATTTTAGTCGTATTAAATAGTTGATCATGATCTCACCTGTTTCCTCACCTGAGGTCTGATGGCTGAAGGTAAACAGCTGCACTTTTCCTGTTTTAGTATCAGTCACTTCACACTTCAGTATTTTATGACGTGATGAGTATAAATAATTATACTTCAGAATAGACACAGTGGTGGAGCAGTCAGTCTGTGAAGTCACTGTTTCTTTGTTCTCTTTGTCCACATCTTGACCTCCAACCAGCCACTTCACTGTGTGATGACACTCTGCATATGTCACCACAGAGCAGCTTAACTTCACCTTATCAGTGTCCTTATGTTCAGTCACTGGTGAACATAATGTAATAATGTGAAGCACAAAAACAGCATTAGGACAGATATATTAATCACTTTAACCGATTATTGTTTAATTATTATAAATATGATTAATGTGTTTTGTTCCAAGAAGAGTTTGAGCTAAAACTGTTTTGATGTAAATACTCACAGGTAATAACAGAGAGATCAACCAAAGACTGATGAACCAGAGTGTGTTTAGATGGTGTTTCCTCGACTTTGTATTGTTGACAGTAATAAAAACCAACATCCTCAACTGTGAGCTTCTTTATAAGCAGAGAACAGTTCGCTGTAACACTCAGTCTGTCTGATTTAGTTTTGGCTTTTTCACCAATCTGTCCAAGTGTGATTAGCTCTGTTGTTGTTGGTTTGTTTCTTGAAGCAAACGTCCACGTAGTACCATCACAGTTATTCTGCTCATCTATCACATTTAGACAAAGCAGAGTGACGTCACCTCCAACTTTCATAAACATGGATGTTTCATTTACAGATACTGTTGAGAAGATTGAAGAGAAATGTGAAAAATAAATTAGAATACAGCAGTTTTTACAATCAGAGTGAAGATCATTTTAGACACAAGTTTATAAACAGAGCATGCTCAGCTGTCTTATTTACTGTAAAGGTTTGTGATTCTAATAATCTTGATAAAATTTAGTTTTCTTGCTTTTAAAATGTTTCCTGTATTCTTACCTGCAATCTGAATCATCAGCATCAGACATAAAAACATTTGAATCCATCTGAATTCATCCATCGTGCTTCTCTGTCTCACTTCTTTCTTGTTCTCGAGCTCGACTGTCACAGTCTCTTAACTGATGACTCTTTAAGAATGTTTGTACTTCCTGTTATTTGTCAGATGTCACATTCTCACCACAACTTTAGTAATTATCAGTTCTTTCTCTTTTTTGTTGATGTTCATGTTTCAAAAGTGGAGTCCATCAGCTGAAATCTCTGAATATTTTTTAAATAAAAAAACTATTGTAAAGAGAAATGATAAGAAGACTCATCAGGTGCACATTGTGTCCATTTGTGACAATGATGTGTTTGACACCATGAAAATAAAAGATGATGACTGAGGACGATGAATGTGTGAAGATTGTTAGTAAAGATAAATGTTTCCATCCTCTTTCTTTTAACAGAGCTTGTTAGAAAACAGACAGCACGTAAGAACAAACAGTCGAAGCATCAAACTCCTACATGCAGGCTGATGTCTAAGAGATGAAGATATCCAACTGCAGCTATAGAAAATACAGCAGATAAGATATTTTAGTGGACTGAGACCCTCCTCTTCCTCATTGTTAACATGAAGTCATTTCTTTCTGAGAGCTGAAGAGGGAGTGTTTCTGTGTGAGTGAGGGAACTGCAGCAGCAGCAGAGCTCCGGACGTTTGACTCTGTAATGATGACCAGATAAACAGATAAACACTGACCTCTGAGCCTCTCTCTCACCCAACGACCTCGTCTTTATTTATTTATTTTATTACTTAAGTTTAATGTTTAAAAATCACTTATTGTCACATGTATGTTAGAGATCAGAATAGAGGCCTGAATGAACAGAAACAGTCTGTATGTGGTTTCTTGGTGGAGAAACTGTTCAAGCAGGAAGAAAAAGCTCAAACACGTTGTGAAGAAATGTGAAACAAAAAACAGCTTAAAAAGTTCAGAGAAAAGAGAGATCAGATAGATTGAGGAGAGCTGTCTGAAAAACTGCCCAATTTTTATTTTCTATATCTTTGACTCGTGTTTAATGAAATGAAACATCCTTTGCTTTGGAGCCTCAGTTTGAAGTGATGTCAATTAAATATGAAGTTTGACTGAAATGAATTTTTACCCTGAAAGTAAAAACTGAGTCACAGGAGGAACAAAACGAGAAGGAACAAATTATGGAAATGAGAAAAGTCTTGGAAGAAGCTGATGTAGGTGTGATTAACAGAACTGAACTGTGACAATTATTAATTTGTTCTGCAGTACAAGTTCACCTGCAACAAAGAATAAAAATGAATAAAAACAAAAGTTTTTTAGTCAGATGAATTAAATACAATAAGACATTAAACATGATCTCACCTGTTTCCATACCTGAGGGCTGAATGTGTCAGTTTCAGTCACTATGGTGACATTTTGGAAAAGACACAGTGGTGGAAGCTAATCTGTGAAGTCACAATTTGATTGTTATTTTTAATCACATCTTCACCTTTTATCAGACACTTCACTGTGTGATCACACTCTTTAAAATCAGCTTGTATGGTCAGTCACTGGTGAACATAATGATATATTGTGAGATAACTACAGACAAATTAGTCATGTTATCTTAATCAGTTTCATTGTGATTACTGTTTTTGTTCCAAGAAGAGTTTGAGCTAAAAAAAAAATCCTGTTTTAAATGCTCACAGGTAATAACAGAGTTAAACCAGAGTGTGAGTTCAGGTTTCTATTTGACTTTGTATTGTTGACAGTAATAAAGACCAACATCCTCAACCATGAGCTTCTTTATAACCAGAGAACAGTTCGCTGTAACACTCAGTCTGTCTGATTTGGTTTTGGCTTCTTCACCAATCTGTCCAAGTGTGATCAGCTCTACTGTTTCTCTGTTGGAGTAAAGGTCCACTCAGTACCATCACAGTTATTCTGCTCATCTGTCACATTTACATAAAGCAGAGTGACGTCATCTCCAACTTTCATAAAAATTGATTTTTCATTTTCAGATACTGTTGAGAAGATTGAAGAAACTTTTAGAAACAACCTTATAAACATGTCCAATGCTCCTCTAAAACATGCATGATCAGCTTTTTCATTAATTTGCAGTTAAGTTATTGTAATATTGCTAACATTTAGTTTTCCTGTCATTAAAATGTTTCCTGTAGCCTGACACTAGTTTAGCTCACAAGCTAAGCAGGTGACATTATGCCACAAAGTCAAATGCAGCAGCCTGACAGTTAGCTGCGTGTCTTCCCCCACTTTTTCTCTCTCTCCCTGCTTTCCTATCCTCTCTTCACCACACTAAATAATAAAGACATCTATACAGATGCTACATAAATCAGACATAAAAACATTTGAATCCATCTGAATTCATCCATTGTGCTTCTCTGTCTCACTTCTTTCTTGTTCTTGACTGTCAGTCTCTGAAATGATGACTCTTTAAGACTATTTGTACTTCCTGTGATTAGTAAAATGTCACTTCCTAATTACAACTTCAGCAAACTTTAGTAAGTTGTCTCTTTTGCTCATGTACATCATTTTTCACATTTTGGATATTCAGCGAAAATGCAGCACACTTTTCTTTACATATTACAAAACAGACAGCAAATAACAACATGTACTTGCAAGATCAAACTCCTCAACCACCACAACAGGTCCTCTTTATGTCTGAGAGATTGCCTAATTATAGAGTTGCAGCTATAGGAAAATACAGCATACAAGTCTGAAACCACATGGTCATCACTGTTCATCTAATAATGGCATTTTAGGAGGGTTTTATTTTTAGTAAGAATGTGGCCACAGCAGCAGAGCTCTGGAGGTGTTAGTCTATAATAATAATCACAACCAGATAAAATCAGAAACACAAATGGTCAACACTCTGAGACGACTGAATTAAAGTGAGTGTTGTGTGAAGGTATTTTACTGCTGTAAATAAAAACACTGCAAACAGTGACGCATGCAGGAAGGAACATGAAAAGAGACGTTTGTTCCCCGAGAATGACCAGCAAAAGAAATGAACTCAGGAGGCGGGAAATTCCTCAGAAAAACACAGAGCTGTGGAACAGACAGAGGTCATTGATAGAGAGTGTGCAGGGGTGTGGTCTCTGGCTCCGCTGCAGTGGAGGGGTGGTGCCAGGGAGACTGAGGGCCAGGTGGAGATGATTCCACTAAAGAACGCTCCTCTTTTTGTAGTGACGCTGAGGACCAGCGAGGAGGTGTGTGTGCATGCAGAGACAGAGCAGTTAAGATGGCGATAAGGAAGCTCTGGGGCTGAGCTGCTGCAAAGAAAGCCCAGAGTTTGGTAACAAGCTGTAAAATAAAAGGTTCAACTGGAATTTAAAGCTCTGTGGTGTTCACAGTGGTTCCGAAACCCAACCCATGTCTGACCCCCAGCCTGCACCACCAGCACAGCTGCTCCAGCTGCTGGCAGAGATGGCAGCCATTCACCAGGAGCAGGCGGCGGTTTATCAGGAGCAGCTGGACAGACTGCAGGACCAAGCCGAGCAGTAGATGCGCGTGTTAGATCGGTTGGTCGAGACTGCCACGTCTCCGCACCCTCCCCCACTGGCGGTGTTGCTGCATCAGATAGGGGAGGGTGACGATGCCCAAACTTTTTTGGAAACCTTCTGGGTTTACATGGGTGCCGCAGTTGCTGTTGGAGGAGGACCAGACAGAGGTTCTGGGCCTGGGCCAGACAGGGGCTCTGGGCGGTGTCGGAGCCGCGCATGCTAACAAAGATCGTGTTGGAGCAGTTTATCGAGGGCCTGCCGGGGATAACAGCAGCTCCATTAACATCAGCACAAGAACTGCGCACCAGGAGCTTCAAGGTGTGCCCTTCCATGGCTGAGCAGCTCCTCTAATTGTAATGTGCAGCAAAGACGGAGTTGGCCAAACAGGTGGCTCACTACATGCACAAAGACATTAAAAAGGTTTTCATCTGTATGGACATGATCGAGTTTCAGGAAAACACGGGTGGCAAGTTCATTGGCTCTCCACCAGGATATGTGGGACATAAAGAGGGGGGGTCAGCTGACCAGCTGTTGACGGCATGTCCCAACGGCGTTGTCTTGTTTGATGAAGTGGATAAGGCCCTACCTGATGTCCTCACCATCATACTGCAGCTCTTTGATGAGGGTCGTTTTACATACAGTAAAGGAAAGAATCGAATGCAAAAACGCCATCTTCATCATTGAAGTTGAATGTCGCAAGTGACGACATAGCTCAGCATACATTGCAGCTCTGCCAGGAAGCTAAGCAGGTCAACTGCAGCAAGCTGGCCGATAACCTTGAGGACATACAGAAAACCTTATGGCTCACGGCCATACCACCCTGAGCACGCCCGATCTCGTCTGATCTCGGACGCTAAGCAGGATTGGGCTTGGTTAGTACTTGGATGGGAGACTGCCTGGGAATACCAGGTGCTGTAAGCTTGGGGTGGTAGAGTGGGTCACCTACTCACGGGAAGGTTGGTGGTTCGATCCCAGGCTCCTCCAGTCTACATGCCAAATATCCTTGGGCAGGATACTAACCCCATGTTGCTCTCCAATGCACTCCATCGGAGTGTGAATGCGAGTGAACCTTAGATAAAGTGCTTGTGTGAATGGGTATGATTGGGTGAATGCACAAGTTGTATAAAGTGCTTTGAGTGCTCAGTGAGAGTAGAAAAGTGCTATATAAGAACCAGTCCATTTACCATTTACCAAAAGCGATGACATTAAAATCTCCAGACAGTTTAAAGAAACTGTGATTCAACCAGTCCTGAATGGTCATTTCCGGAGGGACAAGTTTCTGGGTCGTATCAAGAAATTGCCTACTTCCTGCCATTCTGCCACTCAGAGCTGCTGCAGCTGGTCAGCAAAGAGCTCAACTTCTGGGCCAAAAAGGTGAAAGAGCGGCATGATATCACTCTTCAATGGGATCGCTCAGTACTGGACCTGTTAACAGGCGGCTACAACATGCATTATGGAACTTGTTTCATAAAGCATGAGGTTGAGAGGAGAGCCGTCAGCTAGTTAGCTGCAACATACGAGCAGATGCTACTGCCCAAAGGCTGCACGCTGCATCTGTCTGTCCAATCAGAAGGCCAGAAAGAGCACAGCACTCCCAGCCTGCACTTTGAGGTGATTGGAGAGGACAACTCATCGAGAAGACTGGACAGCTGTCTATTGCTAAGCCATGAAAACTAATAACAAAGGATTAAAAATGCTAATATACGCGTGACCATATTTCCACATGCATGACTTCATATTCACTTCATAGTGTAGTTAACACAAATTTTATGCATTTGATCTGTAAAGGCCCTTAGAGGATTTTTAATGCTACTAACCAACGCTAACTCTAACTGCTCCCAAAACCTGTCATAGCTGTAACTCTGTCTGTGAAGCTGGATTTAAGAAATAAGTGTTTAGCACCATCTTCTATCAGTACAGAACATGACATTACCTGATTGGTTCGTTGTGGTCAATAGACTTACATTAGTTTATGTTAGCTAACTAATATCAGAACAAATAACTGAGTGGAATGTAAGGATACCAAAACTAAAAATCAGTTTAAGGTGACCACTTTTGTGCTGTCTCTGGCTACGACAATGAGATTTGTTAAGAAATCGAGGATATGCTGTCCACTTTCACTCTGTCACTTTAGCATAAAAGGTTCTTTGTTGTTTGGCTAGGCGAACTAACATAGGAAAATTTGAGTCAAGTGAGAGGTGGTTTACTGAATTGACAAAATGCAGTGAGAAACTTTTTTTCTTTATCTGGCCAAGTGTAGCGAACAGCGCAATCAGCTGATGCGATTAGTGCTATTTTATGCAGTTAAATAACCTTTTTTCCCCCAAGAACATCCAACCACTTTACAACATAGCAGCTTACTACATGTTCATTACACCACAAGCATAACTAGATTTATTACTAACGCACGATCGGGAATCCCATCAGCATGTCCGCAGGGAAAATAGGTTGATGTGTGTGAAAGAAAAAAAATGCCTGGAGTTTTTATTTTATTTTTTTGTGGTGTTGTTAAAACTTTGTTGTGCTTAGGAAAAGAGATTATTTTATTGCATGAAATAGTGCTCATCGCATTTTGTGAACATTTGTTTTGCCAGATTGCGTGCCTCTAGCTTTTGGGTCTGGTAAATCAAACAGACTCTGCTCCACACTGTTCTCATTTATAAAACTTTCCCATGTCAGTGCAGCTAGCCAAACAATAAAGACTCACTGACAGTTAATCCCCATAGCTCCCTAGACTCCCATGTGTGTGTCCCACTCCGACGTCCATGCTCGTGCTCCTCCGACGAGCCCTGATCCAGCAGGGCCACACACACCAGGCCTGAAGGTGCCTGTAACTTGGCCCACAGAGAACAGCTGCATGCACATACACACACACACACCGGCCTACATACAAATGTGGACAGAACAGTAGCACAGAGCAGAAGACACACACATCAAATAATAATAATAAAAATACTAGTCCACACTGCTCACGGACCCCGAGTCCCTGGAACCGGGTCAGTGAGAGTTTTTTAGTTTTATTATCCTTATATTCACCCCAGTTATTGATTCTGTTACTCGTTAGCTAACATATTCTAATGTAAGTTAATTGACCGCAGCGAACCAACCAGATGACGTTATGTTCCATAATGACAGAAGATGGATCTAAACATGCTTTTAAAACTTTAAGCACTTATTTGTTAAATCCAACTTCACAGACAGAGTTACATCTGTCAGTCTTTGAGAGCAGGGCTCAATGGTGTAAATTTGCCTCAATACATTTAGTGTTTCATTTCCGATCTTCAGATCTTTAGAGTTAGTTAATGTTAACTTTCAAATAATTACCATAGTTGTTACTTCAGCAGATTGTTTATCTAAGACATTAATTAATTAAAGACAGACATTATTTTAATGTATTCAGCCCACTGAAGTGTGTTAAATTGATTATTTTATTGAAATATATGTCAAACATGACGTTTTAGTATCTCTTTTGCATCAATCGTCATAGCCCAGATTTTGTGAGGGACCCATCTACATTCCACTAAGGTGCTTATATTCACAGAGTAATGGTAAAGTGGACACAATATAAGAGTTCCACTATAGGTTTAATTCATGGTTTTATCATGTGAACTAACACACTTTTTTATGCAGTATACATTTTAAGTATGGATTACATTTTCAAGTAATCAGTCATTTAAAATTCCACGGACTAAAATAGTCACATTTTGAATTTATGTGTGTATTTGTGTGTTTGAGTGAGAGAGAAAGAATACAGGATGCTGTTTGCTTCAGTAAAATGTGGTGATAATGACCCCCAAATTCATCTGACCTGAGGCCTTTCACAGAGTAGTTATGCCTGTGGGCTGCATCAGTAAACTGAACTCAGCTTTACTCAAAATGTATTCAATCTTTTATAAGCCAATTGGTGCTACCCTCCAAAATAGTCTGAGTTTATCATGTGGCCCCTTGTGAAATGAATACTGTAAAGCTGTAGTGTTTTGCCTTTTACAGTCGTGGTGAGCAAAGCAGGATAAAGGGTCCAGAGATAGTGAAAGTATATTTAGGTATTTTATAGATAAATGTAAAAACAGAAATATTGTAAATAAGCTGTGAGTTATATGACTACAGTAAACAACAACCTGGCAAGAAGTAGAACTAGAGCACAGGTGTATATATACACATGAGAACAGCTGAGAGTAATGGGAGGAGGTGAGGTTGGTGTGATGCAAAATGAAAGACTGGTGACCTCTAGTGGAATGAAGGGGAGCGACAGGGAAACGATCTGTAAACTAAAGCTCATTCCACGGGCACTATACGACATTGTTCACAGCTTAAAAGATCAACCTGGTTCCATAAACACCAGAAAGCTAATCATAGCTATTGTGGTGACAGTAAGTAGAACTACACAATAAAAGACACATGGTTTTATTGTTTTGGCTGGTTGTTGAAATGAATTCATATTGGCAGCACAGATTATTCCCTTCAATAAAGAAAAGCATTATACAAATGGATTTTTTTATTGTTATTTAGTCACTAATATTAAATGCAGAGACAAGAAGATAACTATATGCCATGGATTAGTTGGTTTTAGGACCCAAATACAGAAGTAAACCAAAGTGAGCTTTTGTATTTGGCTGAATATGTTTCAATAAGTCCAAAAAGACAAATAGTCACAAACCAACATCCAAACTACAGGGAAACCACTAAAGGCATAGATATAAAGTGAGAGACAGCTGGTCAGAGACAAAGAGAAAAGAAGACAGGACTATAACTGATGAATGATGATGATTTGGAGGGGATGAATGTAATTACACACAGGTGAAAACAATTAGGGCAGAGCAGAAGATCCCAGCAGAAAGAAGCAATTAACACAGAAAATTAAAGTCACCTTCAAAGGAAAACAGGAAAGACAACTAAAACTACAAATCCCACAAAACATGATAAGAGAAAGGGTACAAGTACGTAAATGAGACATGAAGTAAAAACACACAAAAAATACTCCAAATAGGCACCAAAACTCAATAAAAACTAAACACCAACCAGAACTCAAAAACTCAAATAATACAACAAAACTAAAGCTCAGCATCACCAGAATGCTAAAGACATCAAAACAGGAATTCAAACCTCAAATACAACATAAACCCAGAGGATGATGACGCTGAACGCTGCTGGCCAGCTGCCATCTTTTCTCAGGTTATTTTACTGGCTTAAACTGAAACAACAAACAGATTTTTAATGAAAATGTAACCCCATATGTTTCTGATTACTAACAACATTAATGTCTATATAAAGTTTTTGTGGTTAGATAGAAAGACACTGGTTTGGTTTCATACAGCAAAAGTTTACCATGTACTGAGAGACAAAGTTTATATTGAGAAACTATCTTGTATCTGGTGTAATAGCTGTATGTTTTCCATCCACCCAGTCTTGTCTTCACTTCATAACCTTGTGAAAATAAACCAGGCATCAACTATATTTTCATTAAAAAATGCAAAAATACATTATTTATATATTTATAGACAAAAGAAAACAGCATTGCTGTATAGAACAATAATACAGCCGGCACTCTCACAGTAACAGGTGTTTCTTTTTTAGACATATTAAATAAAACAATGTGTTCCACATCTCTGTGTCACATTAGATCCTGTTAGATTGCCTGTAACACAGGCAATCTAACAGGAATATTTTAAACCATTTAGCATATTGCTAACAAATTTCTCCATGAGAAATCAAAACAAAAATAGTCTTTGAAATCCTTTTTGTATAATATTTGAACTATATGGCTGGAAAACTGACAGTAGAGTAGATGTTGCTGGGATGAGCAGTGGCTGCAGCAGAAGAGGAAGGAGCCTTCACAGTGCTGTATGCATCATCTTTGTCATCATCCTGAACCTGAGAAAAAAAAGTGAAGCTGTCTGACACGTGACTTAACATAAAAAAATACATACAAACTTGTCAAACAACATGTGCCCAAAATGCTGACTTTGATTAATTTAAATATATGTGTTTCATGATTTTGAGGGTTAGTAATTTTTTTGAGTGTAAGGTAATGCTAGAAGAGGACTTGCAATTTTAAAGTAAACAATCTGGATCAGCTGCCACACATAAAGTTAAACAATCTGGATCAGCTTGCCATCACAGTGTGTTTTTTGTTTTGGGTGGATGACTGGATTTTTTTGGGGTCCTTAGGGACTAGTAAAGCGCTATATAAATACAGGCCATTTAAAAGGAGGCCAAGGAGATTGGCCCTGTAATTGTCAGTGGAACTGGTGTCTGGTATGGTTGGTACTAGAACATTTGTTTCAAGACTGTTGGACCAGTACATATAATGTATAGGTTGGACTTCTAGGTTGGTTTGACTTTAGTTTAATTCCATAAGTTTGTTTTATTACAAATAAATCATTATTTGCTAGTCTTGTGTTTTCTACTCCTTTGGAATAAATTGGTTCTTATATAGTGCTTTTCTACTTGAACACTTAAAGTGCTTTATACAACATGCCTCATTCACCCGTTCGTACAAACACTTTTTCTACATATAAGTGCTTTTTATCTAACATTCAGTATCTTGCCCACAGATACTTTGCCTACAGCAGCCAGGGCTCGAACCACCAACCTTCCAATCAGTGGATGATTTGTATGAAATGTATGAATTACTTGGGGGTGGGTGTGGCCTAGGAGGTGAGCCACAACCACTTAAGAAACAAAAAACAAATAACTGTGTGTCTGTGCTCATGCACGGGTTATAAGTGATACCATGCATGATGCATGGCTCTGTATGTACGATTGCATGTGTTTGTGTGTCTGAATATATCTAACTGCTCTGTGTGAAACTTTATGAATCAGAGGTGGATATTACATTTCTGTCATTTGGCTTTTGGACTACCATTACCTCCTGGCACTTTACATCTCCCCTCATAAAATCCTCTCTAAGCTACCAACAACCATCCATCCTCCCATATCTGTCTGTTCCTCAGACCTCAGAATCGAATTCACAGAGAGCTTAAAAGACAAACAAACACATCCAAACTTTGAATAAACAGCCTCACATATGTTCAGAGAGGGAGACAGTCACAGTTTGCTGTCTTTAACAATCTCAAAGGTTATATGTCCTTGTTTGTACGGAAGTCTGGTGCAATATGTAGCTTCATTCGCAATTGTGCAATGCTTGTTTGCATCCTTGTTTCTCTAATAACATTTTCATGTTTCATGTCAGACGTGTTGTTGCGCTGCACAATTACTTTTATAATGCAGCAATACTGCACTGCATGCAAAACAAAAAAGGGGGAACAGAAAGGGATCTCAAAGCTGTTAAGTTCGTTGCTACGAGTTTTATTCACATCGATCAAGCATCCTTCAAAGAAACATCTGGCTTTAAAGATTAATTTGTTGGAATGCAGCAAGATAACATTAAAAATTAAATACACACCTTCAAAATAGAAGGAAAATGGAAACACAAAAACAACCATTTATATTTAAATGCCCTTATAATCTTTTTTATATAATAACAGCCATTTTCTCTTCTTGGTTGCTGTTGTTGATCAGTGGGGTTTGACAGAAACAATGAGTCATAGCTGTTTCTGTCACAGTTTATTACAACATGCTCTTTATCATAATCTATCTGTGGCAAACAAACAGCAACAGCAACAAATATATCTGATTGTGAGTTCAGACAAATAAATTGTCTTTTTTGTAATTACCTCTGGTTTCTTTTGTGTTTTTGAGTGTTTGTTTCTCTTCTCAGTGTCAGTCGCCTCATCTTACTGACTTTTTTGCATTTATTATTTTCATGTTTTTAAAATTCAGCTATTTCCCTTTTTTGCACGTAGCTCGTTGACTCAAACAAAAAACATTCCTATTAGAAACTTCTGGCTCTCAGTCCTCTGCTGAACCACATTTACCACAAGAAATCCAAAACAATCTCATGAACTTCATCTACAGTT
This sequence comes from Oreochromis aureus, assembly GCF_013358895.1. Taxonomy (NCBI): domain Eukaryota; kingdom Metazoa; phylum Chordata; class Actinopteri; order Cichliformes; family Cichlidae; genus Oreochromis; species Oreochromis aureus. Next base: position 20,468,259 of record NC_052956.1, on the reverse strand, counting down.
ATTACTAAATAACAAATATCAGAAACGCAAAAATATATATATATATATATATATATATATATATATATATATATATATATATATATATATATATATATATATATATATATATATATTAGCTTTTATATTGGATTAGTGAGTTTTTGTACTTACTGTGTTTTTGTCCGTCTGTGCTTTATTAACTGAAATTAAAAAAAGAGAAAGTTGATTTCAGTTTAAAATGAAAATTCAAAATCATTCAAATTTCTCATTGTTAAATTTACCTTTAGTTCTTGTCCAGATGTTAACTGTGACAACAGTTATTGTAAGCACGGCTAAACCCACAGAGACAATAACGATTTTCAACAATAGAAAAAAATCTGTAAAAAGAATAGAAGCATATAATTACTAAACTTCCTTACAGTTTTCTGGGGGGTTTTTTTGTGAAGATTAAGACTTTTGCACAGTATGTAGCTTGTAAGTTTATTGAAGGAAATATTTTAGGCGTTTCCTCACCTGAGGGCTGCTGACTGAAGGTAAACTGCTGCACTCTCTTTGTCTTAGTATCAGTCACTTCACACTTCAGTAACTGATATTTTGGTGAATGAATAAAATGAGACTTCGGAAATGAAACGGTGGTGGAGCAGTCAGTGTGTGAGGTCACTACTTGGTTGTTCTCTTTGTCCACATCGTGACCTTTAATCAGCCACTTCACTGTGTGACGGCACCTTCCATACGTCAACACAGAGCAGTTTAATGTCATCCTATCATTGTCCTCGTATTCATTCACTGTAAAACAAAATGAAATAACTTGAGATGAACACAGCACAAAGCAGACAAATGATCTGAATTACTGTAATTACAATCATCATATTTATTGTTTTAAAAAAAGAGTTTGAGATGAAAATATTTTGATGTAAATACTCACAGGTAATAACAGAGAGATCAAATAAAGAATGATGAACCAGAATTTTGTGACCCTCTGTTTCTCCTAATTGGTATTGTTTACAGGAATAAAGACCAACATCCTCAATCGTGAGCTTCTTTATACGCAGAGAACAGTTCGCTGTAACATTCAGTCTGTCTGATTTAGTTTTGAGTTTTTCACTAATCTGTCCAAGTGTGATCAGCTCTGCTGCTGTTTTATTTCTTGAAATAAAGGTCCACGTAGTACCGTCACAGTTATTCTGCTCATCTAGCACATTTAGACAAGGCAGAGTGACGTCATCTCCAACTTTTGTAAAAAAGGATTTTTCATTTGCAAAAACTGTTGAGAAGATTGAAGAAAAATGTGGAAATAAATTAGAATACAGCAGTTTTTACAGTCAAAGTAAAGATCATTTTAGACACAAGTTTATAAACATAGGATCCTCAGCTGTCTTTTTTACTGTAAAGGTTTGTGATTCTAATAATATTGATAAAATACAGCTATTAAAACTGTTTCCTGTATTCTTACCTACAATCTGAATCATCAGCATCAGACATGAAAACATTTGAATCCATCTGAATTCATCCATCGTGCTTCTCTGTCTCACTTCTTTCTTGTTCTCGATCTCGACTGTCACAGTCTCTGAACTGTTGACTCTTTAAGACTGTTTGCACTTCCTGTCACACACACTGACCACAAGTTTAGCAATTTTCAGTTATTCCTCTTTTTTCCTTTTCTTGTCAATGTTTCATGGGTGGAGTGTATCAGCTTTTCAAAAATCTCAAATTCATGACGGCATTTAGAATAAAAAGAAATTACTGTAATTTGGTGCACTTATTGCTGGTGCTTGACACCTTTAAGCTAAAAAGATTACTGTGGAAATTGATTGTGTGAAGATTTTTAATAAAGCTGAATGTAGCTTTAGCATAATTAAAACCATTCCTAGATCAGTAAATCACCCACATGCAACAGACAGTTGAAGGGTCACCAAATCTACCTAAGAGAGACTATAACTACAGCTGTAAAAATATGTAATAAATCAGAATGTTGTTTTTCACTGTTAATCTTGGGGTGTTTTAGGCACTGGTCCAGTTTCTGCAGTTATCAGTATATTAGATCAGTAAATCAAATGAAAATCTTTCTATAACTTCTAAATGCAGAAAGTTGCTTTCTGGTGTTTCTGCTAGTGATGGCTTGAAACTTTCTGAAGCACCGAAAATCGAAAAAAGGTTCATTATTCGAAGCTTTTCAACAAAGTGCTCTTTGGTGTCATCTAGTGGCTAAAAATATGAAGAGCAGCTTGAAAGTAAAATGAACTGCTTCATTGGAGCTGTAGAGCAAGCGGAGCCGACAGCTGCTGTTTGCTGTTTGATATTATGTGATAGTTCTATTTTATTAATTAATAATTCTGATTAATAAACTTTCCTTGTTTAAACATGTGCTATAGTGTCTTCTCCCTTTGCTTGTGACTTCTTGACATTTGTAAACATAATAGATAAAAATACATTGTGTATAATGATGTACAACACACTCTTCTAGTAGTTTGAGAGTAATGCTTGTGCTGTGAGGTCCCTGCATCGACATAGTTATGTAACTGGCCAGTGAATGGGTACATTTATATGCTATAACTTATATAGTATAGTGTATTTTCTTTTAGATTCATCCTTTTTCAACACACCTAATCACCTGGGGTCTTGTTATCAGGCCTTTGCCAAACTTGATGGCATTATGGGTCAAAACCATAACAGCTGTAAGGTTGTTCTGCTGCAGGTTGTTATTTAGGAATAGACAGAACTTATTTCTTTTGTATGTTTGTATGACCTGGGGTGACTCGGGTATCTCTCATTGTCACTCACTGGTTTTATTTAGCTATTTCTCTCTTCTTGCTGACTCGATCTCTCTCATTGTCACTCACTGGTTTGCTATTTCTCACACCAAAACACAGCACAAATCCAGACAGTGATTCTCTTCATTATAAACCACTGAATCAGGTACCGAAGCAGTGACGTAGAGGATGAACCTTCAGACATCACCGATCACGTGATTCTGGCCAGTCGAACCAAGTCTCGACACAGTAATCCACATCCTGGGCTCAGTATTAGCAACTCTGCTTCATGGTTCACATCAGACACTCACCGGCCTGATCTCCTGCTGTTATGAATACTCTGGACTCTGGAAAGGACAAAATCGGACATCTTGGCTTCTCACTCCTCCACTCCGTCAGAAACTCACCTGTTAGCCAAGTCTTTCATGTTAAATAAAGTTGTTAATTATTTATTTAAGAGCAATGACTTGTCTATCGTGTCTGTATTTGAATCCAACATTTCTATTGGCTGTCACAGCCCTTGACATCTATAGGGGATTGAAACTCTTTCCTAATTCCTTGTTGAGGATTTCTGTGACCTTTTGTTCAAAATTTCCCCCATCCATCTCATATCCTGACCTAAAGTCAAAATTGATTTTTAACAATCCTAAAGGCTGGCAATGAAACAGTGGATATTACTAATGCAAAGGGAGTTTGTAGTTTGTCCTTTGCGCTACTTTGTTCTCTAATATGTGCCTTTTCTCTTGTTTTGTATATATTGCTCTAGTTTGTATAAATTTCTCCTGTTTGTTTGGACTTTTATAAAATTTCATCCCCAGATCCCAGTCTGACCAACAATCTGCACAATGCACTACAATAGTTCAGTCCACAGGCACCATCACATGGCCTACAGTCGACACAGCTCAAATGGTCATTCTGGACCCATAAGACACTCAGGCACAGAGGAGACCTAAATGAAATAATAAAATAATAATAATATAATCAGGTGCTTTTATTGTTTTGGTTGATCAGTTTAGTGATTTCATACAATATAAAATATCTCTCTTCAATAAAGAAAGATGTTAAACAAATGGGTTAAAAGATATATATAAACTTAAATTAACTGAAATTTAATGAAAAGAAGACTGACAAGTGAATGTCATAGAGTCGATGTGAACAGGACACAAATGCAGGAAAAACAGAGCAAAGAGAGTTATTTTATTTGGCTAAACAGGAGGACCATTGAAAAACTAACTAACCATCAAAATAAAACAGGAAATAAAGAAAAGACAGGACTCACCCTAAACATGATCACAGAGGATACAAGCACATAGATGAGACAGAGGGAACACAAGGGAACTAGAAACACAAGAAGAAATTCTCAAAATAGGCACCAACACTAAATAAAAGCCAAGAATTCAAGAAAATTAAATGCAGGAACGGGGAAGTAAAGCACTCAAATAATACAACAAAAAACTAAGATTCAAAACTCAAATGCAACACAAAGCCCTTGGACCGTGACTTCGAACACTGTGGGTCATGTAGCAGTCCAGCTGCCAGGAATGCCAGTGTTTGATGTAATTGCCGGAGTACCCGGGGAGAACCCACGCAAACACGGGGAGAACATGCAGACTCCACACAGAAAGACCCCGGCCTGATAGTGGAATTCTTGCTGTGTGGCAACGGTGCTAATCACCGTGCCACCGTGCTGCCCCACGGCGGTGGCACAATATATATTTCAATACTATCGATATATATATATTTTTTTTATATATATTTTTGGTATCCGAGTAAAATTTGCAGCTGCTGCATCTGATTAATGATGTTTAAAGGGACCAATGAGGATGTCAAAGGGGATAAATCCTGAATGTGCACATTTTTACGTTTAGACCAATTTACTGGACCAGCTTCATCAGATGTTTGTTTGGGTTGGCACAGTGCTCTGAAAACCAGCGATGGTGGTTCACAGCTCGAGGTTTTTATAAAGAAAATTTCAAAATACAGAGAAAAAAATATTTTTACCACATCTAACAATCCGATTGTTGGTTTGTTTTTCTTGAACAAAAGCCAAATTTTGTGTCTCTAATATATTTCTAGTTTATCTGAAAACTTTCATCATTCCAGCTCTACATGGGTATAACGGTACGATACGACTTACTGCACGTTTGTATCATGATTTCAGTCTGTTTCAGAGTTGTGACACCTTTGTTGTATGAAATGTTTGTTTCCTGTTCCCCTTTTTTGTTTTCAAATGTGTTGCATTAGCTGAAAGTGGAAACGCACAAACATCCTCAGAGCACAGTCTTTGATGATTTTGGGGTAATCTCCGTAACTGTCAGTAATTTCTTACACTGCTAGTGTTGAACTTTTTTTTTTTGTTAAATCAAAATCCAAACGGATGTTTGTAAAGTGTTGAACAACTTCTGTGTCATGTGGAGAAATAAATAATAAAAAAAAGATGTTTTTCTTTGTGGTTGATTTCATTTAATACCCACAATAAATTATTTCAGAATTTTTAGTTACATAAGTAATTTAATGGCTTGTTTGAATCTTGTCGTTGATTGGTGGTTAGCTCTATCATCCTGACTCAGTACTGGCAAAGGTCATGTCTAAATTGGCCACTTAATTAAGAACAAGTTTCTCACTATATAAATTATTTTAATACTACAAAGCTCATTTAACAGCTCAAGGATCCACAAAGGTTTACAGCTTCAGTATTTTATAGTTACAGTAATGGAAATTGAAAAAAAAATGACCATTGGTTTTATCAATGAGTTTTGCAACTAAACTGATCTAGCTTCAGGATGCATCTAAAATGCATTCAGGCTGGCTGTGTGGTGTTGTGGAAATTGTGAATAAACTACAAACACCTGGTGAGTGTCTTTTTGAGGTGGGTTTAATTACATGTTGCAATATGGAGAGAAACGCTCCGGTCAAACGCCAAACAGGTCTCTAACGATGGCCGCCGCCCTGATCTCTTATATACACACACAGATAAAAACATTCCACAACACATCACGTGAGTCTATACCTTCAGTTCAGCTTGTTGTGGAAAACTTCCCCTTCAAAGAATTACAACCCTGCCGTCACCTCCCTGCCTCCCACAGACAAACCCCAGGCCCCCACTACCTCTCTGTCCAACACCCCCACACACGGCGCCTGGATCTCTCTGACCTCCTCCCAATGACCTCACTGTGTGTGTGGAAACATAAGACACAGATGTAAAGCTATCCTAAGTGACAAAGTGATATTGTTATAATATGTTATCAATACATAGAATAAAGAAATTTGCCCTTACAGTGGTAAATCCCAGTGTTACTGCTCATCAAGTCAAGCTTTAAAATCAAGAGGCTATATAGAAATCCTTTGAGAAAATCCTTATACGTATCAGAGCTATTGGGACAACACAGACTTACACAATGTCAGGTGGTTTTCATGCTAGTTATAATAGTGACACGAGATTAGTAGCATAAATTTGTATTAATAATAATAACCAAAAAAATGGGTTACAAGATATAAATGTTTATTTATGTGCAGAAATAAAATAGAAAACAGTAGACTTAAAAATTGCTCATATTAAAATGTAACAAAAACAAAATTGGATGAATGTGGAAGGAACTGAACAAAACTTAAAGAAGAAACCCGAATCACAAGATCCAACAAATGATGAGGGAAAGATAAAGGGGGAGGACAGGACTTTATATACATTGAGGACTAGTTGAGGTTGAGGATAAACACAGATGAAGACAATCAGGGCAGAGTGAGAAATAACAAAAATAAAAAGTAGGACTAATGCGATACATGAAAGAAAAGTAAACTTCAAAGTAAAACAGGAAATAACAAACTAAAGCTACAGCCAGTACTCGCACTAAACATGATAACAAAGAGGTTAAAGGATGTAGATGAGACAGGGGAAACCTCAAGGGACCTAAAACACAGAAAGAAATAGACACCAACTCTTAATTAAAAAACATAATAAGAAGACTTCAAAAACTGAAACACTGGAACAGTGAAGTCATTAAAATAGACACCAAAAGTCCGTAACTGAAATAATCTGTATGAAATAAGGCTCAGCATTACTCCAGAACTCAGATACAAACACTTGGTGACACTGGATGCTGGGAATCATTCAGTAGGTCAGCTGCCATCATTACTTGGTAAATTTAATGCTTTTAATTAACCTGAACTGCAAGTGTAAGCAGGGTTTAAATGAAATTTCAACCTCCACATGTCTTCTGCTGAACTAACCAGGAACAACTTTTAGTTTTTTGTTAAGCTGCAAATATGTTAATAATATACAAATGTTTGCAGAAAAGTTTTTTCCTGTAAAATATCGTAAAATATAAATTTATAACTATATCATTAATATCTATACAAGGCTTATGTGGATACATTTAGATATTCACACTTGGATCACATTATGGAAACACACTGGTCTGATTTCATAAAGAAAAGAAAGTTTCTATTTACATTTATTTACATAGTTTTAATGGAGGATATAAAGACGTGATTCTGGATTTGAAACCAAATGTTTGTTATAATAATGGTATCTATCTAATAGTTTATGTTAATTAGTATGTTGCTATCAATCTGTTGTATGCAAACACAAAATTAGTCTTTAACTTAAATGCGAGTCCTTTTTGTCAACTTGAACTATGTGACTGGGAAACTGACAGTAGAGTAGAGGCTGCTGGGATCAGCAGTGGCTGCAGCAGAAGAGTAATGAGCCTTCACGGTGCTGTAGGTCACTGCATCACCTTCATCATCACCCCGAACCTGGAAAACAAGAGTGACATAACACTGTGACCCTGAAGTGGATAAGCGGTTTGATGGAAGTACTGGAAGAGCACTTAGAGATCACATGCTTCTGTGTTCAATACATTATTTTTAGTTTCAAAGAAATTGTTGAAAAAACGTATTCTTTGTTTGCCCATGCTCAGCCTCTCCACCAAGTTCTATGAAGTTCTGTTTTGCAGTGAACAAGTCACCCATCAAATTTTTTGTACTTACTCACATGATTGCTGCAGGAGGACTCAGTTAACTATGCTCACATCAGCATAAACAATCCATAAAAGGTCTGCATGCTGTAATAGCTGATGTATAGCCCTTGCCCTTCAGGGGGGGTTGTGCTCTCTGTGAGCTCTTGTTACTGATGTTACCAAATAAATAAAAAAATATATACTGTATATAAATGTAGTAAATAAATAAATAATACATAAAGACAAAATCTTACCTGAACTTTATTCGTGGTCTTGTTGTAGCTGATTGTAGCGTAGGAAACTTCAGGATCCGCCTACACAGTGAAGACAAGAAGATACAGACACATGACCAATGATGATGAGATGATGATTATTATGCTATCTAACATTAATCTATCTGTCATCTGTTATCTGTTATTATTATTGTTGTTGTTGTTGTTGTTGTTGTTGCTTATAATAGAAGGTGATCACATGCGCTATGAAATGTTTTTTGTTTCAGTCTTTGTGCAGTGGAGCTGAATCAGTCTGTTAGAGAAGATGGCCAGATGTGGATGCCCAGATGCTTGTACCTCCTCCAGCACATCAACATACTCCATATATCTATTCTCTTCCGCTTATCTTTATCAGGGTCACAGAGGGGCTGGAGCCTATCCCAGCTATCATAGGGCGAGAGGCGGGGTACAACCCGGAGAGGTCGCCAGTCTTTCGCAGTGGAAACAGAGACAGACAGACAATAATACCCTCCCAGGATAAACACTGGTTATGTAGCCATCATCTTCCTTCTGAAGTTTTCACCATCTGTCTGGTCTTGTTCACATCCAGAAGCAGATCATTCCTCCCAGACCACTCCTCAAAATCATTCACTAGTGCTCTGTGCTGTTACAATTAATAATACTTCAAATACTTCAAACCACTGTAGAATTGTCAGAGTATAGCTGTAGGTGAGTTGGGTGGCATATAATCCAGATCCTGAGGTGTACAAAGTGAGCGAGGAAACTCGATAGTTGTTTAGCTCTGATGGTGTTAAATAGGAACTGGACAGGATGATTTCCATAACATTGGAATCTTGTCCTGCTTCAGATTCATGTTGTAAATGTGACTCAGGATCACAGACAGCTGGATAGCACAAGTCCTCAGCGGAATTGTTTTTATGTAGTTTCTTCAGAAGTTTTCTAATCTGTTCAGAAGTCACAGCCAAGCAGTGGGTGTTTCTCAACTACATCCGTAGGTCCTCAGTCCATTTCTGCAAATCTGAAGGCTTACGTCTTTGTATTAAGCAGTTTTTTCAGGTCACACTGATGTATAATATAGTAATACTAGCATCAGAGTCTCAGTGTGTCATGCATTTACATTTAGAGAACACATTAAAGAATAGGTGGGTGTAACTCTGCTCTGGGTGTAGTGTGTGATCTCACCGAGTCCTGACTGGTTTGAGGAGCAGACCGAGTCTCTGCAGGGTTTAAACTCAGTCCCTGAAAAACAGACATAATCTGGTTACATCAGGTGGTAAACTGTGTCTGTGAAGGCAGCTTAGTTCTTGTTAACACCGCTCAGAGATGATCGGATTTGTTGTTTATTTAATGTCAGTTGAAGAAACATTTAATTATTTATAGTAAAACTCACAGCATCTTCATCCATCTGTGTTTTGTTTCCTGTAAAGACACAAAAAGTCAACTTTAACATTCACTTCAAAACTTATAGAAGTTTTATTTGTAAATCTTCTCACCTCTAGTTCTCTTCCATCTGATGAAAAACACAACAACTATCAAGAGTGAGACCAAACCCACAGCTGGAATGATGAACCACAGGACACCTGGCAAAAGGAGAAAAACAAAAAGCCTCTAAAGCATTTTCTAGTTTAAAACATGGAAAATATGACTAAAGTGGGCTGCTGTGTTTACAAAGTCAGCTGGTATAATGTCAGAGACATTCACTTTCATTCACATTATGTGAACAAAAATCAGTTTATTTCTATTCACAAAGAAAAGAAAATCCCAGGAACAGAAAAGTTTGAGTTCAGACGCGTGATTTTACTGACAGACAACGATTAAATGAATAAATATATCTCCACCCACAGCCATGATATTCAGAGACAGATATTTATGTTTAATATTTATGTTTAATACAAAAATGAAAACATTTTCAGACCAAAAGTTTCCATCTTATGTTTCCTGTAGGATACATGTCTGACTGTCACTCAGCTAAATGTAAATAAATGTAATGAAACGACTGGAATAAAAATATAAAAACCAAAATAGAAACATAATAAGTCAAATATATGTTACAGTATATTTTTAACTTTTCATTTGCAGTCACATGGTTGAGTTACCATGTTGTGAATCTCCTGACGGTTTGTTGTTTGCTGTCGTGCTTTCACTTTCCACAGTTTTTGCTGTTGTATCATCTGAAATTAGAAGTTGAAAAAAAGAGAGAGAGAGAGAGAATGTATTTTTCTTTTGTTTGGTCAACTTAATTTTAGTAACATCACCTGATTTTAGAAGCGTCTTAATTGTTGTTGTTGTTTCAGTTTTTCTGGCTGGTTTCTTTGTTGTTTTTGTGTCACCTGAATAAATGAAATAACACAACATAAAACTTTTCCATGTTTTTCATCTGTTGTAAATTCAAACTTTAGCTGATTTTAGTCGTATTAAATAGTTGATCATGATCTCACCTGTTTCCTCACCTGAGGTCTGATGGCTGAAGGTAAACAGCTGCACTTTTCCTGTTTTAGTATCAGTCACTTCACACTTCAGTATTTTATGACTTGATGAGTATAAATAATTATACTTCAGAATAGACAGAGTGGTGGAGCAGTCAGTCTGTGAAGTCACTATTTGTTTGTTCTCTTTGTCCACAGCTTGACCTCTAAGCAGCCACTTCACTGTGTGATGACACTCTGCATGTGTCACCACAGAGCAGCTTAACTTCACCATATCAGTGTCCTTATGTTCAGTCACTGGTGAACATAATGTAATAATGTGAAAGACAAAATCGTGTATTAGGACAGATATACTAATCACTTTAACTGATTATTGTTTAATTATTATAAATATGATTAATGTTTTTATTTCAACAAGAGTTTGAGCTAAAACTATTTTGATGTAAATACTCACAGGTAATAACAGAGAGATGAACCAAAGACTGATGAACCAGAGTGTGTTTAGATGGTGTTTCCTCGACTTTGTATTGTTGACAGGAATAAAAACCAACATCCTTAACTTTGAGCTTCTTTATAAGCAGAGAACAGTTCGCTGTAACACTCAGTCTGTCTGATTTAGTTTTGGCTTTTTCACCAATCTGTCCAAGTGTGATCAGCTCTACTGCTGTTGGTTTGTTTCTTGGAGTAAAGGTCCACGTAGTACCATTACAGTTATTCTGCTCATCTATCACATTTAGACAAAGCAGAGTGACGTCACCTCCAACTTTCATAAACATGGATGTTTCATTTACAGATACTGTTGAGAAGATTGAAGAGAAATATGAAAATAAATTAGAATACAGCAGTTTTTACAATCAGAGTGAAGATCATTTTAGACACAAGTTTATAAACAGAGCATGCTCAGCTGTCTTATTTACTGTAAAGGTTATTGACTGTATTAATATGAACAATATTTAGTTTGACTGCTATTAAAATGTTTCCTGTATTCTTACCTGCAATCTGAATCATCAGCATCAGACATAAAAACATTTGAATCCATCTGAATTCATCCATCGTGCTTCTCTGTCTCACTTCTTTCTTGTTCTCGATCTCGACTGTCACAGTCTCTGAACTGTTGACTCTTTAAGACTGTTTGTACTTCCTGTTATTTGTCAGTCGTCACATCCTCACCACAACTTTAGTAATTATCTGTTCTTTCCCTGTTTTGTTGATGTTCATGTTTCATAGAGGGGTTCATCAGCTATTTACATCTCTGAAATTCATGAATGCATTTTTATAAAGAAAAACTATTGTAAAGAGAAATGATAAGAAGACTCAGCAGGTGCACATTGTGTCCATTTGTGTCAATGACGTGTTTGACACCATGAAAACAAAAAGATGACTGAGGATGATGAATGTGTGAAGATTGTTAGTAAAGATAAATGTTTCCATCCTCTTTGTTTTAACAGAGCTGTTAGAAAACAGACAGCACATAAGAACAAACAGTCGAAGCGTCAAACTCCTACATGCAGGCTGATGTCTAAGACATGAAGATATCCAACTGCAGCTATAGAAAATACAGCAGATAAGATATGTTAGTGGACTGAGACCCTCCTCTTCCTCATTGTTAACATGAAGTTATTTCTTTCTGAGAGCTGAAGAGGGAGTGTTTCTGTGAGAATGTGAGAACCGCAGCAGCAGCAGAGCTCTGGACTTTTGACTGTATTAATAGATAAACATCAGAAACACAAATGATTAAAACACTGATGAAGCCTCTGTTTTGGACCCATTTTCTCATTTTTCAGTTTGTCCATCTTTGACTTGTCTTGTTTCACCAACCACTAAATGGATCTCTCTCTTCTCTCCTCTGTTCTAAAAATGAGTTTGGGGAATTACAATATCCTCTCATCATGGTGTACTAAGGATATTTATATTTTATGAGTCACAGTCAGGAGGATGCAGGACAGAAAATGAGGAGGCACAAATGAGAGGAATGAGAAATTCCTTGGGAGATGCAGGTGTGATTAACAGGTGACTGTACACAAACTGACAGACTGAGGACCTCTGGTGGACAGAAAAGGGTACTACATTAAAAAAAAGTTCAGCCCTAAACTGTGACAATTAATAATTTATTTTGCATAAATACAGTTTCACCTGCAACAAACACTGAAACTGGATAGAAATCTGTCTTAATATTGAGATCAAATTATCATAAACAAAACAGAATATTTATACAGATTCTAAAGATCATTAAACACATGTTATAAAACGCACACTGGAAAAAATACAAGATAGTTAGGACATAAAAACATCTTCAATCAGACTAAAACAAAAATACCATGAAACACACACACACACACACACACACACACACACACACGGTTAAAATGACATGACTGCATTCATCCAGATATGGTTTTAACAAATAATAACCCCAGCATTAGTGCAGCGTAACTGGCTTCGGCTGCTCTTCATTATGTTAAATCCCAGGATGAACCTGGTCATGAATTTGTCATGCTGCAGTGTCCAGCCGGAGGCGAGCAGCAGCCAGAGTATCCAACACTCATCATTCAGTCACAGAAGGGCTGACAGCTCTGAATACATTAACATAGACATAACATAGATTAACATAGAAGTCAAAATGGACTCATCATATCTAAGATATTTAATGTTTAAACCAGATGAGATGATACTGATAATATAACAGCAGTGATTTTGTTGATCAGTGCAGTCTGATTGAAACAGCAGAGTTTCCCACATTTTCATAGTTGACTGGAACATCTTCACCTCTATCATAATGTACCTGCCAAATAAATTATTATTAGTCCTTTATTTATCCAGGTAAAAATCTCATTTCCAGGATAGACCAGGCATCATGGCTGCAAAAGTCAAAAGCAAATGCATCACATAACTACAAAACAATTAAAAAAAATACAATATTCCTACAAACAACAACAACAGATCATTAAGAGCGACATTAAAAACAATCACAGTGACTAAAAGAGTTATTCTCTCCTTTCTTTAAGATGGACTTACAACATAACCATTTCTAACATTTTCAGTCGCTTCTGCAGATTATTCCAGGAAACAGGGGCAGCAAATTTAAAGTGCTTTTTTCCTAATTCTGTTCTGATTTTCGGGGCAATAGATTGTATGATATCGTGGGAATGATAGTGGCTGCTATCATAATGTTCCTGTCAAATAAGTAGAAACAAGATAAAGTATATCAGATTAGATTAAGAAACATGCATTTTCTTTTTTTTAAATCCTGTCTTGTCTGAGAGTGTTTGCATTCAGAATCATGATCTGAATGTGATGTTGTGCCAAACACATTTGCTTCTCCAACATGAGCTCTACAAATTCTTTACAAGCTCCTCTTGTTTCTGTTTCCTTGACCTGTTTACTTTTTTATTTCTGTTACGTTGTATTTAAAAAGGAGGGGTGGGTCATTGCCCAGTACAGCCAGCAAAGACACATGAATGGCCCAACCCACTGCGGTCTGTGAAGCCCACGCCCCCTCCTAACACACACACACTTCACTTTGCTGCCTTCTGGCAAGAAGTTCCAGAGCATTCAGGTCCTCACTGCCAGACTGCAAAACAGTTTCTTCCCTCAAGCCGTCAGACTCCTGAACACTCGGTGACTGGACTGACACACACACACACACACACACACGTCACTACCTCAAGCACTTATCTGCACAATCTCCTACACGCACATGCACAACTTAATGGAAATATAAGACTGGGAGCTGGAAGACTGCCCCAAGAATGAGAGAGACAGCTAACAATTGGCTGAGTAAGCGCCCCCATTCCCCACACCCCGCCACAGAAGGCAACCAACTGCTAACCTGAGTTTGCAGTGACAACGCCTCAGAGCACCACAGTGCCTGAGGCAGCACCTGTGGCCCCCCACCTGTTGCTCCCACTGCAAATACCAGTTGAGAGCATATAGATGAGTCCCAAGTCATGGGACTGCATCCCAACCACAGTTATTTTCACACCTGACAGTAGACACACACAAAAAGGACAAACTAACAAACTAGTCTGAGTCTGAGACAAGCTTCAGCCAGCAATTGATGCCCCCCTCCCCCCATCTCCAAAAAAGGGCCTGCAGGCATTGAAGAGCCCCTGAGACACAGACGGGACATACTGATGCAGGCCAACCCACCCCATAGAGTGAAGCAGCCAAGGGGGGCTAAACCACTCCCAGACAGGAGGAGACCCAGCCAAAAACTGGGCAACCCAGGGAACCAGGGCTCCAGGCCCTGCAAGTGGAAGAAGAGCCCAGCAACCAACCAGGAGCACCTGCAGCCATGAGCACAAAATGCAGCACATCCCAAGACTGCAAGGGAGTCCCCACCCCAGCCCTTCACCACCACCTGAGGACGGTGCAGGAAATTTACATGATTAATAGATTTCATTTTTTTTATTTAGAAATATCAACATTGTTGTTATCAACATGACACATATGAATACAGATTATTTATAAACAAACATGATTTATTATGTGTTAGCGTATTTATTTATTCAGTGCATGTGGGTTATTTTTTGTTGACATTTTCCTGTTTTTTTTAACTAGTTCATTTATTTCAATTAATCAGCTTATTTGTAACCATGTTAAAACGGTCATTTATTGAAATGTGTTAAAATATTAAACTTTTTTGAATTCCTTCTAAAAATATAAAAAAATGAAGGTTTAAGTGTTTAGAAAAAAATTGGAATTACTTTTAAAATGAGTACAATGTGTTTAATAAGTTTAAAAGAGCATTTCCATTATATGTGGTTTATTCTTACAGGTATCCTGTTTATTATGAAGAGCTCATGATTGTAAAAGGCACTGAATGTGGTTGTGATCGGTAGCTGGACTGTGAGAATTTGCGATGGAAAGTATGAGAAGTTTGTAGAAGTGTGTATGAATGAACTGGAGTATCTGCTTGAAATCCACCGAGCAGCTGCTCACTTTAGTTTTAGTTCAAGATCCCTCGCCATCCTGGAGATGCTCGCTGACCTCTCTGCATTCCTTCATACATAACTGGTATGAACTGGTCCAATTTCAGATGGCATACTGTTCCATATCATTTTCTAATGACTTCATTTCATTGTCTCAGCCACAGATGATAACTGGAGACATACAAAGCTATAAATAAAGCTACAGAAAAATCAGCTGGTGGCCTATAGAAACCATGTCCTCCACCCTCTGGAAACATGGGACCACAGAGCTCATAGAAGCAGCATAAAAATGGCGTCTAAAGTGAGTCTAAAGTCGTCCACAACCAAATCTGGACTATAAATAGCCCGTACACGGAGACCCTACAGATGTCAACACTTGATGTTTAGTAGACATCTGAAAAAAGATGGCGTTCCAAAACAATCCCTTCAGTGGACTGACGTATAAAAACGTCACTCTGACGTCACCTTGCGCAGTGGGGTGCGTCGTGTTTTGTTAATTCGTGATTTGTTGTTCAAATTCTTTTGCTTTGCATCCTGCTGGTTTTCTTTCAGTGTGTCAGCTGTTGGGACAAGCTTAACAACTTTATCACAAATATTTAATAATAATTTCAGTGATAATTTTAAGGCAGATGACAGCATCAATGATCCACTTTCCCAAAGCAAACTCTCACATGTGGGGTTCAAACCAACAACCTTTCACCTATAAACTTCTGACTCTCAGTCCTCTGCTGAACCACATTTAGCTCAACAAATTCAAACTAATCTCTGAAATGTTGTTTACAGTATCAGAAATACAACATTTAGAAGTTTTTGTTACGTTGGATTACTGAGTTTTGTACTTACTGTGTTTTTATCCATCTGTGTTTTCTTCCCTAAAATGAGAAAAAAGTCAATTTAATATTAAAGTGAAAATTCAAAATCGTTCAAACTTCTCATGATTAAATTTACCTTTAGTTTTTGTCCACATGTTGACTGTCACAGCTGTTATTGAAAGTGCTGCCAATCCCACAGAGACAATTATGAACCTCAAAGATACAAAATCTGAAAAAAGTGAATCAAAACTTCTAATTATTCACATGACTTCTTTGCAGTTTTCTGTTTAAATTATTTTACTTATTTATTATGTAATAGTTTAAATGTAAAGTACACAATAAAGTTAAACACCTGAAATTTGATGCACTCAAATTCAAAAGCATTTTCTAGTTTAAAATATGGAAAATGACTAAAGATGGCTGCCATGTTTAAAAAGTCAGCTGGTATAATGTCAGAGACATTCACTTTCATTCACATTATGTGAACCAAAATCAGTTTATTTCTATTCACAAAGAAAAGAAAATCCCAGGAACAGAAAAGTTTGAGTTCAGACGCGTGATTTTACTGACAGAACACGATTAAATGAATAAATATATCTCCACCCACAGCCATGATATTCAGAGACAGATTATTATGTTTAATACAAAAATGAAAACATCTTCAGACCAAAAGTTTCCATCTTATGTTTCCTGTAGGATACATGTCTGACTGTCACTCAGCTAAATGTACATAAATGTAATGAAACGACTGGAATAAAAATATAAAAACCAAAATAGAAACATAATAAGTCAAATATACATTAAAGTATATTTTTAACTTTTCATTTGCAGACACATGGTTGAGTTACCATGTTGTGAATCTCCTGATGGTTTGTTGTTTGCTGTCGTGCTTTCACTTTCCACAGTTTTTGCTGTTGTATCATCTGAAATTAGAAGTTAAAAAAGAGAGAGAGAGAATGTATTTTTCATGTGCTGTAAATCATATTAAAGGCCACTTTGAACTGAAAAATAAATAAATATTTTTGGTCAACTTAGTTTTAGTAACATCACCTGATTTTAGAAGCGTCTTAATTGTTGTGGTTGTTTCAGTTTTTCTGTCTGGTTTCTTTGTTGTTTTTGTGTCACCTGAATAAATGAAATAAAACAACATAAAACTTTTCCATGTTTTTCATCTGTTGTAAATTCAAGCTTTAGCTGATTTTAGTCGTATTAAATAGTTGATCATGATCTCACCTGTTTCCTCACCTGAGGTCTGATGGCTGAAGGTAAACAGCTGCACTTTTCCTGTTTTAGTATCAGTCACTTCACACTTCAGTATTTTATGACGTGATGAGTATAAATACTCATACTTCAGAACAGGCAGAGTGGTGGAGCAGTCAGTCTGTGAGGTCACGGTTTCTTTGTTCTCTTTGTCCTCAGCTTGACCTTTAAGCAGCCACTTCACTGTGTGATGACACTCTGCATGTGTCACCACAGAGCAGCTTAACTTCACCTTATCAGTGTCCTTATGTTCAGTCACTGGTGAACATAATGTAATAATGTGAAGCACAAAAAGTGCATTAGGACAGATATACTAATCACTTTAAGTTATTATTATTTAATTATTATAAATATAATTATTGTTTTTGTGTTTTTGTTCCAAGAAGAGTTTGAGTTAAAACTATTTTGATGTAAATACTCACAGGTAATAACAGAGAGATCAACCAAAGACTGATGAACCAGAGTGTATTTAGATGGTGTTTCCTCGACTTTGTATTGTTGACAGAAATAAAGACCAACATCCTCAACTGTGAGCTTCTTTATAAGCAGAGAACAGTTCGCTGTAACACTCAGTCTGTCTGATTTAGTTTTGGCTTCTTTACCAATCTGTCCAAGTGTGATCAGCTCTACTGTTGCTGGTTTGTTTCTTGAAGCAAACGTCCACGTAGTACCGTCACAGTTATTCTGCTCATCTATCACATTTAGACAAAGCAGAGTGACGTCATCTCCAACTTTCATAAACATGGATGTTTCATTTACAGATACTGTTGAGAAGACTGAAGAGAAATATGAAAAATAAATTAGAATACAGCAGTTTTTACAAAGTGAAGATCATTTTAGACACAAGTTCATAAACAGAGCATGCTCAGCTGTCTTATTTACTGTAAAGGTTATTGACTGTATTTAGTTTTGTTGGTTTTAAAATGTTTCCTGTATTCTTACCTGCAATCTGAATCATCAGCATCAGACATAAAAACATTTGAATCCATCTGAATTCATCCATCGTGCTTCTCTGTCTCACTTCTTTCTTGTTCTCGATCTCGACTGTCACAGTCTCTGAGCTGATGACTCTTTAAGACTGTTTGTACTTCCTGTTATTTGTCAGTCGTCACATTCTCACCACAACTTTAGTAATTATCTGTTCTTTCCCTGTTTTGTTGATGTTTATGTTTCATAGAGGGGTTCATCAGCTATTTAAATCTCTGAAATTCATGAATGCATTTTTTATAAAGAAAAACTATTGTAAAGAGAAATGATAAGAAGACTCAGCAGGTGCACATTGTGTCCATTTGTGACAATGACGTGTTTGACACCATGAAAATAAAAAGATGACTGAGGACGATGAATGTGTGAAGATTGTTAGTAAAGATAAATGTTTCCATCCTCTTTCTTTTAACAGAGCATGTTAGAAAACAGACAGCACATAAGAACAAACAGTCGAAGCGTCAAACTCCTACATGCAGGCTGATGTCTAAGAGATGAAGATATCCAACTGCAGCTATAGAAAATACAGCGGATAAGATATTTTAGTTGACTGAGACCCTCCTCTTCCTCATTGTTAACATGAAGTCATTTCTTTCTGAGAGCTGAAGAGGAAGTGTTTTGGTGAGAATGTGGGAGCTGCAGCAGCAGCAGAGCTCCGGACGTTTGACTCTGTAATAATGACCAGATAAACATCAGAAACACAAATGGTTAAAACACTGATGAAGCCTCTGAGCCTCTCTCTCCACCCAACTACCTCGTCTCTCACCTCGAGCATTTATTTATTTTATTTCTTAAGTTTAATGTTTAAAAATCACTTATTTTTACATGTATGTTAGAGATCAGAATAGATGGCCTGAATGAACAGAAACAGTCTGTATGTGGTTTCTTGGTGGAGAAACTGTTCAAGCAGGAAGAAAAAGCTCAAACACGTTGTGAAGAAATGTGAAACAAAAAAACAGCTTGAAAAGTTCAGAGAAAAGAGAGATCAGAGAGATTGAGGAGAGCTGACTGAAAAACTGCCCAATTTTTACTTTCTATATCTTTGACTCGTCTCCTTCCATCTAAATTCCTCCAACTAAGGATGGAAATGTAAGTTGGGGGGACACGAGTAGAGAGAAGTTGAGGCAACAAGTGTTTAATGAAATCAAACATCCTTTGCTTTGGAGCCTCAGTTTGAAGTGATGTCAATTAAATATGAAGTTTGACTGAAATGAATTTTTACCCTGAAAGTAAAAACTGAGTCACAGGAGGAACAAAAGGAGAAGGAACAAATTATGGAAATGAGAAAAGTCTTGGAAGAAGCTGATGTAGGTGTGATTAACAGAACTGAACTGTGACAGTTATTAATTTGTTCTGCAGTACAATTTCACCTGCAACAAAGAATAAAAATGAATAAAAAAAATGTTTTTTAGTCAGATGAATTAAATACAATAAGACATTAAACATGATCTCACCTGTTTCCATACCTGAGGGCTGAATGTGTCAGTTTCAGTCACTATGGTGACATTTTGGAAAAGACACAGTGGTGGAAGCTAATCTGTGAAGTCACAATTTGATTGTTATTTTTAATCACATCATCACCCTTTATCAGACACTTCACTGTGTGATCACACTCTTCACATGTCAACACGGAGCAGTTTACAGTCAGCTTGTATGGTCAGTCACTGGTGAACATAATGATATATTGTGAGATAACCACAGACAAATTAGTCATGTTATCTTAATCAGTTTCATTGTGATTCCTGTTTTTGTTCCAAGAAGAGTTTGAGCTAAAAAAAAATCCTGTTTTAAATGCTCACAGGTAATAACAGAGTTAAACCAGAGTGTGGGTTCAGGTTTCTCTTTGACTTTGCATTGTTGACAGTAATAAAGACCAACATCCTCAACCGTGAGCTTCTTTATAACCAGAGAACAGTTCGCTGTAACACTCAGTCTGTCTGATTTAATTTTGGCTTCTTCACCAATCTGTCCAAGTGTGATCAGCTCTACTGTTTCTCTGTTGAAGTAAAGGTCCACTAAGTACCATCACAGTAATTCTGCTCATCTGTCACATTTACATAAGGCAGAGTGATGTCATCTCCAACTTTCATAAAAATTGATTTTTCATTTTCAGATATTGTTGAGAAGATTGAAGAAACTTTTCGAAACAACCTTATAAACATGTCCAATGCTCCTCTAAAACATGCATGATCAGCTTTTTCATTAATTTGCAGTTAAGTGATTGTAATATTGATAACATTTAGTTTTCCTGTCATTAAAATGTTTCCTGTAGCCTGAGCACTAGTTTAGCTCACAAGCTAAGCAGGTGACATTATGCCACAAAGTCAAATGCAGCAGCCTGACAGTTAGCTGCGTGTCCTCCCCCACTTTTTCTCTCTCTCCCTGCTTTCCTATCCTCTCTTCACCACACTAAATAATAAAGACATCTATAAAGATGCTACATAAATCAGACATAAAAACATTTGAATCCATCTGAATTCATCCATTGTGCTTCTCTGTCTCACGTCTTCCTTCTTCTTGACTGTCAGTCTCTGAAATAATGACTATTTAAGACTATTTGTACTTCCTGTGATTAGTGAAATGTCACTTCCTAATTACAACTTCAGCAAACTTTAGTAAGTTGTCTCTTTTGCTCATGTACATCATTTTTCACATTTTTGATATTCAGCAAAAATGCAGCACACTTTTCTTTACATATCACAAAACAGACAGCAAATAACAACATGTACTTGCAAGGTCAAACTCCTCAACCACCACAACATGTCCTCTTTATGTCTGAGAGATTGCCTAATTATAGAGTTGCAGCTATAGGAAAATACAGCATACAAGTCTGAAACCACATGGTCATCACTGTTCATCTAATAATGGCATTTTAGGAGGGTTTTATTTTTAGTAAGAATGTGGCCACAGCAGCAGAGCTCTGGAGGTGTTAGTCTAATAACCACAACCAGATAAAATCAGAAACACAAATGGTCAGCACTCTGAGACGACTGAATTAAAGTGAGTGTCATGTGAAGGTATTTTACTGTTGTAAATGAAAACACTGCAAACAGTGACGCATGCAGGAAGGAACATGAAAAGAGACGTTTGTTCCCCGAGAATGACCAGCAAAAGAAATGAACTCAGGAGGCGGGAAATTCCTCAGAAAAACACAGAGTAGTGGGACAGACAGAGGTCATTGATAGAGAGTGTGCAGGGGTGTGGTCTCTGGCTCCGCTGCAGTGGAGGGGTGGTGCCAGGGAGACAGAGGGCCAGGTGGAGTTGATTCCACTAATGAATGCTCCTGTTTTTACAGTGACGCTGAGGACCAGCGAGGAGGTGTGTGTGCATGCAGAGACAGAGCAGTTAAGATGCCGATAAGGAAGCTCTGGGGCTGAGCTGCTGCAAAGAAAGCACTGAGTTTGGTAACAAGCTGTAAAATAAACAGTTGAACTGGAATTGAACGCGGTGTTCAGAGTGGTTCCGAAACCCAGCCACCACGTCTGACCCCCAGCCTGCACCACCAGCACAGCCGCTCCAGCTGCTGGCAGAGATGGCAGCCATTCACCAGGAGCAGGCGGCGGTTCATCATGAGCAGCTGGACAGACTGCAGGACCAAGCCGAGCAGTAGATGTGCGTGTTAGAGAGGCTGGTCGAGACTGCCACGTCTCACCACTAGACTTGTAGTCGAGACCGCCTAAACCAAGACCAAGACCAAGACAGACCGAGTCAAGACCAAGACAAAGTTGAGGTGAGACCAAGACTGAGACCGAGACAAAAAAGTCTTTAAACTGCAGCCAGATGCTTCTTCGTTTACGGCTGTCAGGCATATTTATGTGTTTTTGCGATGCACTCGCACAGCCCTCCTCACCGCTGTCTACTGTCTCACTCACAGTAGAGAGGACAGACGCACGCTCTACTTGACCGTCTCACCCTCTCTGTTTTTCACATAATGATATTATCCTATATCTTCGCATGTGATTGGCCGCAATATGGAGGGATTGGAGCATAGCTGAGCCACTGTGTGAGAGCTGAGCAGTAAAAGGAAATTAAGTGAGGAGCCTGCTCTCGCTCAATCTCAATCTCGGCTCTGTGGGCTTCATCAGTAAACTGAACTCAGCTTTACTCAAAATGTATTCAATCTTTTTATAAGCCAATTGGTGCTACCCTCCAAAATAGTTTATCATGTGGCCCCTTGTGAAAATGAATACTGTAAAGCTGTAGTGTTTTGCCTTTTACAGTCATGTGAGCAAAGCAGCATAAAGGGTCCAGAAATCCTCAAAATATATGTAGGTACTTTATAGATAAATGTAAAAACAGAAATATTGTAAATAAGCTGTGAGTTATACATTAAAATATGGATTGCTGTGAGACTAGAGTAAACAACCTGGCAAGTAGTAGAACCAGAGCACAGGTGCAAGGGCGTAGATTTGGCATGGACGGATGGGACATGTCCCCACCAATATCCAGCGATTATTGAATTGTCCCCACCAATAATTTGATCTCTTCGAGTAAAGAAAAACAAACCCAATAGAAAGAAAAAAAACGATCTGTCGACGTCTCATTCAGCGGTGCAGAAAGAGTTGAATTACGTTCTCTACTGGAGTCCTACCTCATGTGACAAATATGGCCAATGTGATTGGCTGTGCCTTTCAGGGAGCTGTGTTTAGTTTTAGCAGCAGCAAGCCTGCGCTGCGAGGACCTGCAAGGAGGAGAGGAGGATGGCAGCAAAAAGGAAGAACCTGGATATAAGAAAGTATTTTTCAAAGAAACCTGTAAGTCACTTAAAGCAAAGTTAACTCATAAAATGTGTCCGTCATAATAACATTACAGGCTATGCTAGGCTTTGGCCCAGAACAGTCTAAAACTGTATGTAACCATGAATAACGTGTTTTGGAAACTAACTGCACAACAGGCAGCACTATTAGTTCTCTCAGTCTCCCAGAGTAGCATTTCTAATTTTGATTGAAACTGTCAGAGAAAACAGCAGCCTCGAGCAAGCCAGGATATTAGTTTACAGAGGAAGTTAAAATTATATGTCTAACGTTAAAATGTTGGTGACACATAGGGTTAATTTTTGAGACAATATATCATGAGGTAGTCATGATTTTGCAAATGTTCCACCTTGTAGTGCAGTTTGCACAAATTGTTTTAAAAATGCACTCACCCTACAAACATTACTGGTGAGTCAAGATCTGCACAAATTGACAGAAGCACTGAAGCAGCTACACATTTTATTCTTATTGTCATGTATGTCCTATTTGTCAGGTGACAGAAGAACCAATGGATGATGACTTGTTGGTTCATGACTGTATTTGAAGCACATGTGTGACTGCATGTATTTGGAATGTCTCACTGTTATTTATCAGGTGACAGAGGCAGCTCTGCCATGTTGTAGCTCGGACAGAGGTGAAGAGGCGAGGTCAGAGGTGACTGACTGATGATTTGGTGCTACAGATTAACTAGTATTTATTATCATGACAGTTGTTAGGCTGCTGATGTAAATTGATTCATTAGTGTATATTTGACAAAGAATTTGAATTGACATGTCTCACTTTTTATATGGCACGAATCAATGTGTTATTTTATCAGGTGGCAATATGTCCTAGTGCAGTCAGAGGGGAAGAGCCAGGGCCAAAGGTGAGGCACATCAAGCACATAGTAATAATTTTAATCTGAGGATAAAACTCATGTACTGAGGCTGAAAGAAGCTTCAGTGCTCCCAGAAGACTAAAAACATGGCTAAGGTCAACAGGGACTCCAATGAGATTAAACAATGCTGCTGTATGTCCACCAGGAGAGACTGGACAGTATAGATGTAAAACCAATATGCCAGCAGTTTATCTCCCTTAACGAGAGGAGCAGGCATGTGTTTGGCTCCTTCACATAGTGGACATTGAGTTGTTGTGTGGGGCACCAGTAGTCCATGTCTGTTGCTGTAACAGTAGTTCATGTTTAGAATAAAAAATCCCAGCTCACTGACTTGATCGGGGGAATAGTGTGCCTAAAATGTTGCAGAATTTTGCAGAGAGATCTTTTACTTAACTGAAGTAATGTTGTTAAGTCCTTAAAGTCATATTCTTTTATTGTAGTGACTGTATTTTTATTTTTGTACGATACCTGATTTATATGGAATATGGCTGAAGTAAACTAAAGCCTAAAATACTTAGTCAGTCATTTGTTTAATAGTAATTTAACATTATATAATTCACATATAAAACTATGAATTGCAATTTTAAATGGTTTAAAAGCATGTAGAATAGCACATGTAGGCAAGTATATTTCTCCTTTTTTATCAAGAAGCAAAGACAAAAAGGGAAAAAAAGAAACAGGGCAGGGTTCGGTGGTTGAATCATCCGTCCCCACCAATGCCAAAACCAAATCTACGCCCTTGCACAGGTGTATATATACACACAGCTGAGAGTAATGGGAGGAAGTGACGTTGGTGTGATGCAAAATGAAAGACTGGTGACCTCTAGTGGAATGAAGTGGAGCGACAGGGAAACGATCTGTAAACTAAAGCTCATTCCACGGGCGCTATACGACATTGTTCACAGCTTAAAAGATCAACCTGGTTCCATAAACACCAGAAAGCTAATCATAGCTATTGTGGTGACAGTAAGTAGAACTACACAATAAAAGACACATGGTTTTATTGTTTTGGCTGGTTTGAAATGAATTCATATATTGGCAGCACAGATTATTATACAAATTGATTTTTTTATTGTTATTTAGTCATTAATATTAAATGCAGAGACAAGAAGATAACTATATGCCATGGATTAGTTGGTTTTAGGACCCAAATACAGAAGTAAACCAAAGTGAGCTTTTGTATTTGGCTGAATATGTTTCATAAGTCCAAAAAAGACGAATAGTCACAAACCAACATCCAAACTACAGGGAACCAATAAAGCATAGATATAAAAAGTGAGAGACAGCTGGTCAGAGACAAAGAGAAAAAGAAGACAGGACTATAACTGATGAATGATGATGATTCGGAGGGGATGAATGTAATTACACACAGGTGAAAACAATCGGGGCAGAGCAGAAGATCCCAGCAGAAAGAAGCAATTAACACAGAGAATTAAAGTCACCTTCAAAGGAAAACAGGAAAGACAACTAAAACTACAAATCCCACAAAACATGATAAGAGAAAGGGTACAAGTACGTAAATGAGACATGAAGTAAAAACACACAAAAAAATACTCCAAATAGGCACCAAAACTCAATAAAAACTAAACACCAACCAGAACTCAAATAATACAACAAAACTAAAGCTCAGCATCACCAGAATGCTAAAGACATCAAAACAGGAATCCAAACCTCAAATACAACATAAACCCAGAGGATGATGATGCTGAACGCTGCAGGCCAGCTGCCATCTTTTCTCAGTTTATTTTACTGGCTTAAACTGAAACAACAAACAGATTTGTAATGAAAATGTAACCCCCATATGTTTCTGATTACTAACAACATTAATGTCTATATAAAGTTTTTGTAGTTAGAAAGACACTGGTTTGGTTTCATACAACAAAAGTTTACCATGTACTGAGAGACAAAGTTTATATTGAGAAACTATCTTGTATCTGGTGTAATAGCTGTATGTTTTCCATCCACCCAGTCTTGTCTTCATTTCATAACCTTGTGAAAATAAACCAGGCATCAACTATATTTTCATTAAAAAATGCAAAAATACATTTTTGATATATTTATAGACAAAAGAAAACAGCATTCTTCTATAGGACAATAATACAGCCGGCACTCTCACAGTAACAGGTGTTTCTTTTTTAGACATATTAAGTTCAAGAGTGTGTTGCACATCTCTGTGTCACATTTAGACAATCTAACAGGAATATTTTAAGCCATTTAGCATATTGCTAACACATTTCTCCATGAGAAATCAAAACAAAAATAGTCTTTGAAATCCTTTTTGTATAATATTTGAACTATATGGCTGGAAAACTGACAGCAGAGTACATGTTGCCGGGATGAGCAGTGGCTGCAGCAGAAGAGGAAGGAGCCTTCACAGTGCTGTATGCATCATCTTTGTTAACACAGATGGTCAGAGTAAATACAGATTGTAGTTTTTTAAATCATGATTTCATTTAGTTTGGGGAAAAAAGCTCTCCAACTTTACCTCATGTGAAAAAGTAATTTCTTTCTAAACCTAATAAGTGTTTTTGTCATCTAGCAAGAACTGCAATCAAGCATTTGCAATAACTGGTGATGAGTGTTTTACAGCGCTGTGGAGGAAATTTGGTCCACTCTTCTTTGCAGAATTGTTTTAATTCGGCCACTTTGGAGGGTTTTCCAGCATAGGCTGAGTTTTTTAGGTCATGCGAAATCATCTCAATCTGATTCCAGTCTGCACTTTGACCAGGTCAAAAGCTCCATGTTGTTTTTTGAGCCATTCAGAGATGATCTTGCTGCTGTGTTTTGCATTATTGTCCTGGTGCACTTGAGCTTCAGGGCACATTAAATGAGACAAGTGAGGCCTTCAGGTTTTCCGCATTTTCTGGATTAAGGCCCTCATCGTGGTTCGATTCCTAAAGCATTTGAAATGCCTTTGTAACCCTTTCCAGACTGATAGAGTTCAGTGTTTCTTAGCTGTTTCTTTAGATGTCCACGATGTTGCTTTCTGAGATCTTTTAGTCAACTTCACTTTGTCAGACACGTTCTAGTTAAGTGATTTCTTGACTAAAATATTCTGGCCATATTCCGGCCTGGGTGTTGCTCATGAAGTCATCTCTATAAAAAGAAAAATGTGATTAATCACTGTTGATTGTTGATTTAACACATTGGTGTAATTACTTTTTACATAGAGACAGAGGTTTGGACAGCTGTTTCCCTTTATTTGTATTTTATTTGTATTTATTCAGGTTATCTTTGAAATATCTCAGTGTGACACTGATACTGAGTGTGGTAGGTTTTGAAAACAGCATCAGCACAGTACACAGCAAAGGGGAAAGGAACAATTGTTCCTTTCAAATTTTATACAAAACATCCAATCACCTCGTAGGTTTCACTCTGTACTCACCACAGCGAGGACAGCATACAAGATGAAGATGTTGGCTATGGTGGGATTGCTGAGGTTCACGGCTGGCCTGAAGGCGTGTAGGTCAAAGGCAGCCTGCAAGGAGTCGTGTGTTGGACCACTGTGGCCATTTTTAAAAGACAGTATACTGTAACATACAGACACTGACCACAGAGAACATGTATTTAACGTAAACAACAAAGCACAAAAAGAAGAAAAAGAAACTTTGCTTTTGAGCTATTGTCCAGACACAAAAAAAATGTAATTTCTTTTGTGCTCGTGTCCACCTGGATTTTTATCATTTTAACATTTTTTCTCTCTCTCTCTCATTTGACACTGAACTGGTCGTTTCACTACCTGCAAAAGGTAGTTTTATGATTATTGTGTTGGCGGTCTGTTGCTTTCCAATGCCTTTCTATTAGTGAATATTAAAGGAGAATTACACCAGTTTCAGGAATTCAAACCAAAGTCAGTCAGTCCTCTTTGAATATACACCACTTTTCCTTAAACGTCTCATACAGACATCACTGACATTTGTTTTTCATGGTGGTACACAACCACTAGAAATGACTGGAACTCAATCTGAATTCCTCAAAATGGTCGTCAATCTCCTTTAAAGGGTTTAAACATGTGAACCTCAGAAATGTATCTGTACAAAATATTGCTGATAATCTTTCCATTGCACATAGTTTACTTTGCATTTATATGCAATATTTTAATTTTGTGGGGAAATCTGTTTTATTGTGTTAATATTATAATTATTGAGTAAAAATGTAAATATTCCATTCTGGCAAACTGGCCGCTCGACATTTATATAAAAATCTCCCGAGCTTATGGATTAAGATGATATTAATGAGCAGCAGACTTTTTAATAAACTATATTTGTTACACTTCTATTGTGAATAAAAAATCTTTTAATATGTGGTTTCTTTGGATTTGTACTGTGTTATTTTAATTTACAGACCTGTTATGCAATTTATTGAATTTCTGATATGAATTTAAAACTGTCCTAAAAATTTGTCTGAGCTGCGAACATAAAAAGTACTTTCAGATTTAGAGTTCTAAACTTGTCTTTTCAGAATAAGAGCATGGTATTAATGCATTTATTGGGATACCTATTTAGATGGATCCACTCTTTCAAACTTTTACATCAAATTATGACAATCAGTTGCAGCAGAAATTGAATCTCACTAGAACAGGCAACATTTATTTAGGCTTCTGTCCAATTTTCGTGAGCCTGTGTGAACTGTGTAAATTGTAGCTTCTGTTTCCTGTTCTTGGCTGACAGGAGTGCCACCCAGTGTGGTCTTCTAGCCCATCTGCTTCAAGGTTTTGTGCATTCGTACATGCTCCTCAGCGTACCTAGAGTGTAACAAGTGGTTATTTATTGCCTTCCTATCATCTTGAAGCAGTCTGGCCATTCTCTGATGTCATCAAAGCATTATCACCCACTCTGTTTCCTCTTTTTCAGACCATACTTCTCTAAACTGTAGACATAGTTGTGTGGCAAAGTCGCAGCAGTTCAGCAGTTTCTGAAATACTCGGACCAGCCCAACACCACCAACAACCGTCCCCGCGTTCAATCATTTAAACCAACTTTCTTCCTGTTCCTCATGCTCCATTTGAGGTGTCTACATGTCTAAATGCTTTGAGTTGCAGACATATGGTTGGCTGACTAGGTGTTTGTCTGAAGGATCAGTTCAACTGGTATACCTAATAAAGTGGCTGTTATATTTGAGTCAGATTCACACACTGCTTATAACAGGTATACCACGCTGACATCACCCATGGGCTTTTGGACTTTGCGTTTTGAAGCTTCAGCTTTACTGTTTTGTCGCCACAATGCTGGTGACTATATGTGGAAGAAATTTACGTTACTGTTATCTACTGTGGTTACACATATCTGCTAATTATTAGACTAATAAAATGCTGGAATTTGACTCAATGAAAAAAACTCACACAAAATTCTCAAACTTTCTTTAGGAGGACCCCAGCACGCCTGCTTAAAGAAAAGTAAGTGTGCTGATGTGGATGCTTGCAGCGACTGCTGTATAGAGGCCATCCTGCTACACATGAAACACATCAGTGTCATAATTGTTAGTTTAGTCACGTGTTTGTTTATTATCCTTATTCTTTTATCTGGGACTCTTTGCAAACATCTCAGAGAGAGGAGACACCAGCATCTGAACAGAGACTCAAACCAGCAACCTGCAGGTCTCTGCTTGGCTGCTCCAGTGTTCTCCTCACTCATGTTGCCCACCAGTGATTTCTAGCTGGCCACCCACACAGCAGGCTAGAATATGCGCTGAGCCTCAGCACCATGGTTGCAATACTTGGACATGTTTTCTTTATTAAATAATGAACCAGACCCCAAAAAGTGAACAGCTGTTATTGCTAGGCAACGGGAGCAGCATTTGGTGATGCAGCATTTGAGATTCCTGACCATGTGGGCGGAGCATGCATGAGATGGAATGTTTAGTAGAACTGTGCAACACAAGCACTTAGTTACAGCATTTTTCATTTTATCCAGACACAGCTAGAGACAAATCTACAGCAGCATCTCTGTGCAGGACAAACCACAGTTGAAGATAAAAAAACCATCGAAAACTTCACTTCTCTACAATAAGTTGGTTCCTTTCTTTAAAAGGCCAAAATGAATCAAGGGAGATCGAGAAGAGGATATGTGAGTGCTTCACCATACAGTACAGTGAAGTCTGAGCTGATTAACCTACAAGAAGAATTTCAAATAATACAGGCTGAAAATGTCAAATTAAAAGAAGAGGCAGAAAAATCAAGAGGAGAAGCTAAATATTCAAAGTTTGAAACTGAAGTAGTATTGCAGGAATTACTGCATGTCGGTGTAAAACTTAAAGGAGAGAAAATGGGAAAACAACAGGCAGAAAATGAGAATGAAAACATGAAGAAAGAACTGTTGGAAGCTGAAAAAGCATTGGAGGAAGAGAAAACCACAGCAGAAGAAGCCAAAAATAAATATCAAACTGCAAAGAAGGAGGCAGAAAATGTGATGCAGGAATTACAGGAGGTGCAGGAAGCTTTTGAAGAGGAAAAAAGGAAAATGCAGTCGGCAACACAAGAAGCTGAAAATGCAATGGCTGAAGCTGAAATACTGAGGAAGGAATTAGTGCATTTAAAGCAACAACTTGAAGAGGAGAAAAAACGTAAACATGAGGCAGAAAATGAGATTGGAAATATGAAGAAAGATTTGTTGGAAACCCAAAAAGTGTTGGAGGAAGAGAAAATTAAAATACAGGAAGCAAAGAAAGAAATGGAAAATACAAAGAGTTACACTCAAAACATTAAGAAGAAGTTGCTGGAAACACAGGAAGCACTTGAAAAAGAGACACATGGAAAATGGGAGGCAAAACAGGAAAGTGAGACTCTGAAGAAAGAACTGATGAAAGTGCGAGAAGAAGTTGCAGAAGAGAAAATTGAGGTGAAGGTACTCAAGAAAGAAATGACAGGCTCTCCGGTGACCAAAAAAGACTGCAAGGATGCACTTAAAGAAATAAAAAAGCAGAAAAAGGAAGCTAAAGAGCTCCTCAAACACAAAGTGAAACTGGCCAAACAGCAGCTGAAAGAAAAATTTGAAGACGCCGAGGGGCAGCTCAAGAAAACCTTGAAGGAGCTGAAGACAAAAGAAAAGAAAGCGGAGAACAGGAGGGGATTCTGGAGCAGACTGCTGAGAAAAAACTGACCCAGCAGCGTCAAGTTTAAGGAGATCAATAGTTTCTTCCTCCTTCCCCCTGTCTCCACCTTTCTTTCACCCCATCCTTCTTCTTCTCGCTCTGTCTCGCTCATCTTCTCTACCCTCACCTCTCACCTTTAACTCACTTCCTCCTATAAATCCCCCCAAACTTTACTTGGGACGTTTGTGTCTTTTTTTTAAAACTCTATTCTGAATACATCTACTGAAATACACAAATAAAATTGCCATAACTTGACCTCATGTTGCCTGCTTCTTTTCTTGTGTGTCTGTGGATGTAAAACAGTAACACACTTTCTGCTCTGTGTGTCTTTAATTGTAAATAAATGCAATATATCTTCATTTTAAAATGCAGTGCAAAAAACTTCTGCTGTAAATCTTTTTTTTAGCAAAATGCTTTTTTTTTGCCCCTTCCTGATTTCTCATGTTTTTACATGTTTGTTCCACTTACATGTTTCCAATTTCAAATGTTAACATCCTGAACCTGAGAAACAAAAGTGAAGCTGTCTGACACGTGATTTAACATAAATACATACAAACGTGTAAAAACAAACAAAATGTGCCTGAGATGCTGACTTTGATTAATTTAAATATATGTAACTTTTGCGTGTAATTTTGTTACATAAATAAAATTTAAAATATTAAATTTAATGTAATCTGGTCAAATGAAATTTATTTGTTTGGTATATTCAGGTATAGACCAAACACAGGGTGACATATTTTGATTTCCAAAAAAGAGGACACTTGGCTCAGTCATGAAGAACTTGCTTAAAGAAACATATTTAACATATTTAACATGATGCCTTCTCTGTGCTGTTAATGAATTGTGAAATAAAAAATGTCATATAGGCTTTTACAAGTCAACAAGTGCAAAAAAAGGAGTTGTGCTTTGGGATCTTTTAAACATCATTAGGCGTGTTGCTACACGCTGTCTGTCCCCTCTGTGAGCGCAGAACAAGCGCTCACAAAGCAGCAGCTCGGGGATGACGTCTCACACATGGGTCCTCTGTAGGCCTAGGAAACCCGGACATTTTTATCAATCTCGAAAATCCCCCCGGACGCCCCGGACAGAACGTGAAAAGTGGAC
This sequence comes from Oreochromis aureus, assembly GCF_013358895.1. Taxonomy (NCBI): domain Eukaryota; kingdom Metazoa; phylum Chordata; class Actinopteri; order Cichliformes; family Cichlidae; genus Oreochromis; species Oreochromis aureus. The sequence continues at coordinate 20,436,099 of NC_052956.1, read as the reverse complement.
AAGTCCGGGGAAAAGAGGACGGTTGGTCACCCTAACCAAACACATTCTATAATGATAAATTATTTGAATGAATAAACCTTTAAAGTCGAAATAAGTTCTTGATGATTTTGAGGGTTAGTAATGTTTTTGAGTATAAAGTAAACAATAACAATAATAAAATAAACAGGTGCTTCTATTGTGTTGGTTGATCAGTTTAGTGATTTCATACAATATAAAATATCTCTCTTCAATAAAGAAAGACGTTAAACAAATGGGTTAAAAGACATATACACTTATATTACATATTAAATTTAATGAAAGGAATACTGACAAGTGAATGTCATAGAGTCGATGTGAACAGGACACAAATGCAGGAAAAACAGAGCAAAGAGAGTTATTTTATTTGGCTAAATAGGACGACTAAAGGAAAGCTAACTAACTAACTAAAACAGGAAATAAAGAAAAGACAGGGCTAAACATGATAACAGAGGATACAAGCACATAGATGAGACCGAGGGAACACGAGGGAACTAGAAACACAAGAAGAAATTCTCAAAATAGGCACCAACACTAAATAAAAACCAAGAATTCAAGAAAATTAAATGCAGGACCGGGGAAGTAAAGCACTCAAATAATACAACAAAAACTAAAGCTCAGCATTACTAGAATGACAGAGACAGATTCAGAACTCAAATGCAACACAAAGCCCTTGGACCGTGACTTTGAACGTTGTGGGTCATGTAGCAGTTTAAACATTTGATATGTTTTTTTGTTTTGTTTTATGAATAAAATATAACCAGTGTTGGGGAGTAACGGAATACATGTACCGCCGTTACGTATTCAGAATACAAAATATGAGTAACTGTATTCCGTTACAGTTACCGTTTAAAAAGGTGGTATTCAGAATACAGTTACTTTGGTGAAATAAATGGAATACACGGCGGTACTTCCCTGTTTCATATTGTCGCGGGTCAGGATTGTTTGGGTTTGTTTGACAGCTACGTTCTGTTGTTCCAGGCGGCAGCGTTACGGTTGCCATGGTTACAGGGTGACGCTCTCTCTCTGCGTGTTTCCTGGGTGAGAGAGCGCCTTTGTGTTGTTGTTGTTGTGCTAAGCTAATAGGCAGACTGCTACAGGCATAGCTCTAAAGAATGTAGCATCATGGGCAGTGTAGTCCGTGCTGCAGGGAGAATGGACTACCATACCCGTTATGTGTCTGTGAGCGAGGGAGGGAGAGAAAGGAAAAGTCCGAGCTGTCACGGAGCAAAAACGGGAGCTGGAAGCATGTAAATATAATAATAACCACCGCAGCCAAGAAGAGTGCCTGACGAGCCCATTTGTAAGTAAGCTATTAAGACTCAACTGTACACTGTGTTCGTGTTTTCCTCCGGGAAAAATAAGTTCCGTTGGAGCAGCCTTTCAACGCCTCTCTCTGTCTCCCGCAAGCAAAGTTGACCCAGACAACAAAGTAAAGCTAGTTTTCGGCTACCAGCTCGACACGAACCCGACGTATTAGCCCGAGGTCCCGTTTCGGACCTTCAGTAACAGTAATAAATCACAGCAATAGTACATTCACGTAGTTGTAAACAGCATGATAATATATTAAGTATTCCAAAGTATTCAGAATACGTTACTGTCATTGAGTAACGTAACGGAATACGTTACAGAATAGATTTTGGGGCATGTATTCAGTATTCTGTAGTGGAATACATTTTAAAAGTAACCTTCCCAACACTGAATATAACTTTATTTAGTTTTTAATCTGTATTTATTTATTTATTGCAGCATTATTTTTTGATATTGGGGTTGCACTACAACATTAGTTTTCCAGTGAACAGCTAGATGTAGAACACGTCAGTAGAGGGAAGCAAAGGACAAAAAACAAAATCAAAAACAACCTTAAAACAAACAAGCCTCCTGTCATCACTTCTACATACAAGTTTAACTTTATAACTATGACACTACAGAACATATAAAAAAAGAAGAAGAAGAAAAACACCTGACCCTGGTGTTACCGATGGCGTTCTTGGTGTAGCTGACGGTGGCGTACGAAACTTCAGGATCCGCCTACACAGTCAAGACGAGAACGTCCTGACTCCTCAGTAATATGTGACACTGTGTCATGTGACAACAGCAACTCTTCAAACATTCAACCCTTTAAAGTCTTTACCTCGTATCCGTGTCATGGTATATCTCATAAATGATGTCTCAAAATGTTTGTTTTTAACTCTGACTAAAGATTTTGCATTTCATGGTCTGTTGCACTGTTCTACAGCTACATTGTCTAACTTCTTTATCTGTTGTATGCTTTCTTAGTCGGTCTTATGCATTTCTAACTTAATTGGAGATTATGTATCGGAATTTCAGGAGCAGGACCACGCCTCCAAACACGCTCCTTCGGGTTACGTGCCCCACCCTCCCTCCTTGTTCTCAATTCTTTAACTTCTTCACTCCTATTTAGTACATGAGGATCTGCAAGGACCGGGAGCCGTCGTCAGTCCCCTCCGAGGCCTTCCCCAAACCGCAGCTCAATTCATGTCCAAGCATTCACCTTTACCTACTAAAACGCTGTCAAACCTAAAATGAGGACGTGGGCCCAGCTAGTGAATTAGAGAAGAAGAAGAAGTGGTTTTAACTCTGGGTGTAGTGTGTGATCTCACTGAGAGCTGACTGGCTCGAGGAGCAGACCGAGTCTCTGCAGGGTTTAAACTCAGGCCCTGAAAAACAGACATAATCTGGTTACATCAGGTGGTAAACTGTGTCTGTGAAGGCAGTTTAGTTCTTGTTAACACCGCTCAGAGATGATCGGATTTGTTGTTTATTTAATGTCAGTTGAAGAAATATTTAATTATATATAGTAAACCTCACAGCATCTTCATCCATCTGTGTCTACAGATGTAAGCATGTGGGGAAATATGGAAGTGGAACCCTTTAGCTAAGCATTCATAGGTGCAGACATAACCAATCAGCTCAGCTCAGACACTTCACCCGTTGCCTACTGGTGGTGGTCAGAGGGCCCGGTGGCGCCAGTGTCCGGCAGCCTCGCCCCTGTCAGTGCGCCCCAGGGTGGCTGTGGCTGCAACGTAGCTTGCCATCACCAGTGTGTGAATGTGTGTGTGAATGGGTGGATGACTGGATGTGTAAAGCGCTTTGGGGTCCTTAGGGACTAGTAAAGCGCTATACAAATACAGGCCATTTACCATTTTAAACTGAACAGCAAGTGTAACCAGGGTTAAATTAAATTTCAACCCTTTTCTGCAAAATGTTTGCAGAAAAGTTTTTTTTCCTGTGAAATATCATAAAATATAAACATATAACTATATCATTAATATCTATACAAGGCTTTTGGTTTGTTTGCATTTAGATATTCACACTTGGATCACATTATGGAAACACACTGGTCTGATTTCATTAAGAAAATTAAGAAAAAGTTTCTATTTACATTTAGTTACATAGTTTTAATGGAGGATATAAAGACATGATTCTGGATTTGAAACCCAATATTTTTTATAATAGTGGCATCTATCTAATCATTTACGTTAATTAGCATGTTGCTACCAATCTGCTGTATGCAAACACAAAACAAAATTAGTCTTTAACTTAAATGTGAGTCCTTTTTGTCAACTTTAACTATGTGAGTGGAAAAGTGACAGTCGAGTAGAGGCTGCTGGGATCAGCAGTGGCTGCAGCAGAAGAGGAATGAGCCTTCACAGTGCTGTAGGTCACTGCATCACCTTCATCATCACCCCGAACCTGGAAAACAAAAGCAACATAACACTGTGACCCTGCAGTGGATAAGCAGTTTGATGGAAGAACTGTAAGAGCACTTAGAAATTACATCCTTCTATTTTCAGCGTCTCAGTTTCAAAGACAGTGATGTGGATCACCTCCAAAACATGATGTATTCTTTCTTTGTCCATGCTAAAGTCATCCATCAAGTCTTTTGTACTCACATGTTTGCTGCAGCTCAGTTAACTTTAACATGTAAGTTTAAATTGGAATCATAGTTTGGACAAATTGCACATTAATATGTTTTTGAGATGGCTCGTTTTCATTATTATCCAGCGCCTTGACAGATATACTGTTGTCTTTTATTCAAATAGTTCTCTGCTCGAAGGAAGTGAATATGTAATTGGTTCTGTTGTTCTTTCTTTCTAGTCCACGATGGTCGATACCAATGACAGCTTGAGCTGATTTAGTTTGGATGTAGATCAAGTCAGAGTCACACCAAATGTGCATTACATGACTTCACAATGACACACAAAGATTAATACACTACACCATGTTAACAATGCTGACAAATGACTATGAAAACAATGCAGATGTCATACCGAGGTCATCAGGCAGACGTTAGCATGGTTTAAGAGCTGATGTATAGCCCATGCCATTTGGAATATAAATACATAAATAAATAAATAAATAAATACACAAAGACAAAACCTTACCTGAACTTTATTGTTGGTCTTGGTGTAGCTGATGGTAGCGTAGGAAACTTCAGGATCCACCTACACAGTGAAGACAAGAAGATACAAACACATTAACATGATGACATGAGAAATACTTTACACTTTTGTGTAACTAATATTATTATTATTATTATTATTATTATTATTATTATTATTATTATTATTATAGTAGAAGGGGTATGAAATATTTTTGTTTTTTGTGGCAGCAGAGCTGAATCAGTCGGCTAAAGAAGATCCTCCACTTCCCCAAAAGTTGATTCTGTTCATCTGGACGTAGCGTTTTCAGTGGGAGAAACGTTAATGATCAAGGAACTGACCTCCCAGCCCATTGTTCCATCAGTGATGCTAGTTTCAGTCATTATGCAAATGTACTGTTTATAAGATTGGGGAAGCCTGCAGTCAGCTGAGACTGAAGAAGTCACTTGGATGAGTGACGAAACGTTACCTGGATGATTGAGCATGCATCAAGACATCCTCCACTTCCTGTTAAATAAGGGAGGTCAGTGTGACTGTAATGAGCAACAGTTTGTTCAATGGCCAGATGTGGATGCCCAGATACTTGTACCTCCTCCACCACATCAACATTGTCCATTCATCCATTCTCTTCTGCCTATCTTTATCAGGGTCACTGGGGGGGCTGGAGCCTATCCCAGCTACCATGGGGTGAGAGGTGAGGTACACCCTGTACACCCAGCCCTGTCACAGGGCAAACAGAGAGAGACAGACAACCATACTGTCCCAGAATAAACACTGGTTATATAACCATCATCTTCCTTCTGAAGTCATTCGCCATCTATCTGGTCTTATTCACATTCAGAAGCAGACCACTCCTCAAAATCACTACCATCAGAGTCTCAGTGTGTCATGCATTTACATTTAGAGAACACATTAAAGAAGAAGTGGTTGTAACTCTGCTCTGGGTGTAGTGTGTGATCTCACCGAGTCCTGACTGGTTTGAGGAGCAGACTGAGTCTCTGCAGGGTTTAAACTCAGTCCCTGAAAAACAGACATAATCTGGTTACATCAGGTGGTAAACTGTGTCTGTGAAGGCAGTTTAGTTCTTGTTAACACCGCTCAGAGATGATCGGATTTGTTGTTTATTTAATGTCAATTGTAAAAACATTAATTATTTATGTTAAAACTCACAGTATCTTCATCCATCTGTGTTTTATTTCCTGTAAAGACACAAACAGTCAACTCTAACATTCATTTTGAAACTCAGACAAGTTTTATCTGTAAATGTTCTCACCTCTAGTTCTCTTCCATCTGATGAAAACCACAACAACTATCAAGAGTGAGACCAAACCCACAGCTGGAATGATGAACCACAGGACACCTGGCAAAAGGAGAAAAACAAAAAGCCTCTAAAGCATTTTCTAGTTTAAAATATGCAAAATATAACTAAGTGGGCTGCTATGTTTGCGCAGTTGGTATAATGTTATATGAAGAGGAAAATACGAACACACATAATCAGAGACATTTGCTTTCATTCACATTATGTGAACCAAAGTCAGTGTATTTCTATTTAAAGATAAAGAAAATCCCATTAACAGGGACGTTTGAGTTTGTGTGATTTTACTGACAGACAATGATTAAATGAATAAATATATCTCCACCCACAGCCATGATATTCAGAGACAGATATTTATGTTTAATATTTATGTTTAATACAAAAGTGAAAACATCTTCAGACCAGAAGTTTCCATCTTATGTTTCCTGTAGGATACATGTCTGACTGTCACTCAGCAAAATGTACATAAATGTAATGAAACAACTGGAATAAAAATATAAAAATCAAAACAGAAACATAAAAGTCAAATATACATTACAGTATATTTTACTTTTCATTTGCAGACACATGGTTGAGTTACCATGTTGTGAATTTGCAGATGATTTGTTGTTTGCTGTCGTGCTTTCACTTTCCACAGTTGTTGCTGTTGTATCATCTGAAATTAGAAGTTAAAAAAAGAGAGAGAGAATGTATTTTTCATGTGCTGTAAATCATATTAAAGGCCACTTTAAACTAAAAAATAAACAAATACTTTTTATCAGTTTAATTTTAGTAACATCTTGTTTGTTGTGAATGTTTCAGTTTTTCTGGCTGGTTTCTTTGTTGTTTTTGTGTCACCTGAATAAATGAAATAACACAACATAAAACTTTTCGATGTTTTTCATCTGTTGTAAATTCAAGCTTTAGCTGATTTTAGTCGTATTAAATAGTTGATCATGATCTCACCTGTTTCCTCACCTGAGGTCTGATGGCTGAAGGTAAACAGCTGCACTTTTCCTGTTTTAGCATCAGTCACTTCACACTTCAGTATTTTATGACGTGATGAGTATAAATAATAATACTTCAGAATAGACACAGTGGTGGAGCAGTCAGTCTGTGAGGTCACTATTTGTTTGTTCTCTTTGTCCACAGCTTGACCTTTAAGCAGCCACTTCACTGTGTGATGACACTCTGCATGTGTCACCACAGAGCAGCTTAACGTCACCTTATCAGTGTCCTTATGTTCAGTCACTGGTGAACATAATGTAATAATGTGAAACACAAAAAGTGCATCAGGACAGTTATTTTAATCATTTTACCTGATTATTATTATTTTATTATTATAAATATGATTAATGTTTTTATTTCAACAAGAGTTTGAGGTAAAACTATTTTGATGTAAATACTCACAGGTAATAACAGAGAGATGAACCTGAGACTGATGAACCAGAGTGTGTTTAGATGGTGTTTCTTTGACTTTGTATTGTTGACAGTAATAAAAACCAACATCCTCAACTGTGAGCTTCTTTATAAGCAGAGAACAGTTCGCTGTAACACTCAGTCTGTCTGATTTAGTTTTGGCTTCTTCAACAATCTGTCCATGTGTGATCAGCTCTACTGTTGTTTGTTTGTGTCTTGAAGCAAACATCCACGTAGTACCATCACAGTTATTCTGCTCATCTATCACATTTAGACAAATCAGAGTGACGTCACCTCCAACTTTCATAAACATGGATGTTTCATTTACAGATACTGTCGCGCTGACCTAGTAGGTGTGGCTGTTGCTCTTCTCTTCCTCCTCCTGCACTACCTGCTCTGCGCTGCTGCTGATTAGACCTGATGCGTGCTGCTCCGCCAGGTGAGCTGAATTAGAGCAATCAAGGGCGGGCGTGCCTAGTAAGCCTTAAAATGCATGCAGCAGTCATTTGACCGGAGAGCAACATACTGAGAGGACAGCAAACAAGGCAATCCACTTGCCACTGTGAGGAAGACTTTGGACTAGACAGGCTATCGGTAAGCTCTTGGTCTCATATTTGCTGCTTATACGTTTGGGACCTATGGAAGCTCAATTGTGGAAATGTATTTATGCTTTGGGAAATAGTTACTGCATCTAAGTTTAAAGCATTATATTGATATTAAAAGGAATGTTTAAGTTTGAATAAATTGTTTATGTAGATAGTGTTTCCCACATTTATGTTAATTAATACTAAAAATAGCTACCCCAAATCCGTGGTTAAATCTTAAAACTAGTGTAAACATGTTTGGTTTGATTTAAGGTGAATAATTCTTTGTAAAAGAAAATCCTTGGTTAAGGTCTCTATTAAAATATTTGCAGACTTTAAAATGTATACTTTGAAAATGTAATTGTTTATAAAAAGTATAAAATGCAAGGTAGACGCATTTTGTGTATTTAAGTACCACAGTTTATTTCGTCTTCATTGTTTGAAATTACTTAGCTCTGCGATTAAAACCAATGAATGTAAAACTAAAACTGGGTTAA